>NW_028151081.1:0-32500 GCF_964638095.1 Poromitra crassiceps | reverse complement strand
TCAAGGATCATATCAGTATCTCTGCAGATGATAGCCCATCCCCACACCCTTAGCTCGCCCCAGCTCACCCAGAGAAATGAAGTTACCGGAGCGATGAAGAGATTAGATTGGACTATCATGTGCTTTGTGGGACGTTGTCAGCATCGTCGCCCAAAGCTGCTGCCGCATGGGGGGAGCGGGGCGGGTATAATGACTCCCCTTATCAGGATCCTATATAAATATATAAATAGACTCCTGCCTACTGGGATTTGGGGTGTGAGACTCCCTCAGAGCTACAGTATGTAGCGGAGAATATACCCGCTGGGAGGTGGAGACGCTGTGTGGGATTTGTGCCGACTGCGTCTTATGGGCACCCTGCCCGTGCTCTTAAGGGGGGCTTACATCTTTAAGTCAACCAAAGTAAAGACTTAAGGGAGGGGAAGATGCCAAAGTAAAGACTTAAGGGGAGGGGAAGATGCCAAAACGAGTTTCTTTTGCCCTTATCCTGCTTTTCAGGTGACTTTTTTTTTTAAACTGAGGTGGTGATATCACATTTTTAAAGTTGTATTAAAAAATAATAGTCAAAACGTTCTATCTATCCCGATGACATGCTTCAAATTGCTATCAGTCATGTGCTTCACAGGATTACTGTGTCAGTCTCAGCAACCTAATTTGATTGTCCCTTTTGGGTGAATTTGGTTGTGAAATAACAGAAGTAGAATTCAACAGAGAATTTGTCAATTTTACACATCCATTTAAAATGATCAGGATGTGTAAAAATACTTTTGAGACCATTTCATTTCCACGTCAGCCTTTCCTTTCCCAGCAAACATGTTTCTGAGAATCACAATCCAACAAGCATCTGCAAAAGTCTGCAATGTTCCCGAGTTTCTTTTCAACGGTTCCTTCACAATGTAGTTCTTACTGAAAGCTTGGAACACATCCGTCTCTCCGAGTCCTCAGAGAAGTCCTCCTTCAGCCCTTGCACATGAACATCAGTGCTTGTCCTTCTTAACTCTTCAGTGAATGTTTTTACAGCATACTGTAGTACAACTTACCATCACTCTTTGGCTGCAGCCCACAATGTTTTTTATTGGTGTGAGCAGCCGAGGTCTTGTGGTACGACTACAACTTCAGGTGATTCATTCTTGGCCCTGTGAAGTTCTCTGCCCACGGTGGTCGAACTCAACAAGGTCAACTGCAGGAGATAAACAACTAAAGAGGCAGGCGGGACACAACTCATCTACGAGACTTGACCGACACACTGAATAACGGGGGCTGCAAGAGTCTCAAAACACAGAACAACTGTGCTTCTGTTTGTTTGTCTTGTTTTACACATCTGTGTGTGTGTGTGTGTGTGTGTGTGTGTGTGTGTGTGTGTGTGTACACACACACACACACATAAAACGGGTTTAGGAAATTGTGTGTGTGTGTGTGTGTGTGTGTGTGTGTGTGTGTGTGTGTGTGTGTGTGTGTGTGTGTGTGTGTGTGTGTGTGTGTGTGTGTGTGTGTGTGTGTGTGTGTGTGTGTATGTGTGTGTGTGCGTTTGAGCTTTTTCCAATGATCTATACCGGAACGATCCTGAGAAACAGAGATGCTTAAAAAGACGAGATGAAATCAAAGTGATTAAGAAATAATTAATGACTCTAGATTACAACCAGTATAAAGGGCTATTGAATATTGCATATTAACTTAGTTACTGCTTTGTTGTTTCAGGTTTTTGATATTGCCATTATGGTATTACCATTGATCATTCCAGTGTATAGATTTGAATGAGAATGACTGTCGTATCAATTCAGACTCTGTGGCTTCACGTCAACACTTCTTCAAGGTCCTGTGCTGCTATAACATTCAGCCACAATCTCCTTTGCTTACAGCTGCAAACACTGTCTGTTTGACTTTTCATCAAGCTGAAATGTCAAAAAACTCCCCATCTCCCAGGCAAACAACTTGCAAGTTTCCACATGTACTGTATCCAATATTCTCCGTGGCATATACACGGGTTATCATGTGAATTATATTGTTTTCTGGTGTGTGTGTGTGTGTGGGTGTGTGTGTGCGCGCGCGTGTGTCTCTGTGTGTGTGTGTGTGTGTGTGTGTGTGTGTGTGTGTGTGTGTGTGTGTCTGTGTGTGTGTGTGTGTGTGTGTCTCTGTGTCTGTGTGTGTTCAGTTATGTGCAGAGTGAACAGATGAGCAGTTAGAAGTTAGTTATGTTTTGTTGTTTAGGAAATAATCAACGTGTAATTTGGAGTGATTCTTGCACGCCTGCTTGCACACACACACAGTCCCTCACTTGATCGTGCTAGTTCCCGATGGAGTGTGTGTCGCCTGCGCGCGTAGACGGTTTGTTATTTCTTATCGACCAGAGGCAGTTTCCCCACTTGATCAAAATCACCTGTGTTCTCAGATAACACGACAGGCTATTAGAACGACGTGGCTAACCAGGCATGTGATAACGCCTACAGCCTTACAGTAGTCTTTAATGATGTAAACAGCAGTGGTACTGGGTCACTGCGTTCTGCTCCAACAGCGCCTCTGCCTCAGTGCGTCTGATAGCAGAAAAGCCTGCCTGAGATCTGCATTACAGGGGGGAAATCTTTCATTGCTTAGGACAGATTAAGAGTGATTTTATATTCTAGTGTGCGTGAAATATCCAACGATTCTGCCACATGTTTTTCTATATCTTGTATATGGGATTCAGAAAGGCTGCAAAAACCTGCAGGCTTTTGACAGCAGGATGTAACTGTGGTCCTCCTCCTGCACATGCTCAGTGTGTAGTAGAGCATCAGGACACTTATTATAATGCCCCTAAAAGCATTCCAGCAGTAACCTACTGTAGCCTGCCTGCACAGACCATACAATGTGTTGCCATGCATTTTTCTCCACAGATTGAAAATGTGTTTGTGCTGGAATTTCAGTGCTTTTCAGTTTTCAGGCTTCAGTTTGCTGACAGAGTCTCCTCCTGCTTGTAATGTGAACACAGTGAGGGAGGGGGGAGGGAGGCGGGGCAGCTGGGGTTCAGGAGATAGCTCTTTTGTAACTACATCATCAGGACAAAGTCTGCATGATTAGGCTGGAGTTAGAAGGCAATTAACAGAGTTTAAATAGGCGCAGCAGCATCTCCAGAGACCTCTCTGCGTCTGACCCTGAGGGGAAGGAGGAGGAGGGGCGGAGAGAGGAGAGGAGAGGAGGAGACAGCGGAGGAGGCGGGTTGGCGATGTAGTGGAAGGTAATTAAATGAAGATCGTAGGTTATTGAATGCTCTCCCCTGAACCAAGATACCTCCGCTTCTCTCGCTGTCTTTTCCTTGCCTCCGCCATCTTACACCTGAGATCAGGAAGACGGTTAATGACTGTTTCTTTTTTTAACCACTTTAGCTCCCACCCTATAGCTCACTCTCTCGCTCTCTCTCCAGACAGAGTGAGGTTCTTTTTTTCCATCCTTTAGTGAGATGGCTCCACACCATTTTTCTCTCTGGTCCATTAGCAAATTGCCTCCCCTATAGTTCCTCCTCGCCTCCTCGTTGCCACGTCCCCACCCACCCCCTTGCCCTCCCATTAGACCCGTACCTGGGGAATTTATCCATTTAAACTGCATGGCAAAACAATGAAGTTGACTCCAGGTGGTTTTTATTTTTCAGGAGTCACAGGGAGGGAGGGAGAGGGAGAGAGAGAGAGAGAGAGAGAGAGAGAGAGAGAGAGAGAGAGAGAGAGAGAGAGAGAGAGAGAGAGAGAGAGAGAGAGAGAGAGAGAGAGAGAGAGAGAGAGAGAGAGAGAGAGAGAGAGAGAGAGAGAGAGAGAGAGAGAGACAGTGCGTGTTGTGTGTGTGTGTGTGTGTGAGAGAGAGAGAGAGAGAGAGAGAGAGAGAGAGACGTGGGACAGCGTGGTGGTGAAGATGACCCCAAGGGCCTGAGCTCCATTATTCGCCGAGTAGCAGCGCGGTCATTTGGCTAAGTGATGGTGAGCCTGTTATTTGCATATGCTGAGGTGCTGTAGGGTAATAACGTCTGCTTTACTCTTCCATGTTGACCATTTAAAAAGTCTTATATAACCATCAGTCAACTGACCGTTAGTTAACTGTTTTAAAATGAGTTTTGTTTCGCTATGAGGCAGTTTCATGCATCAACCTAGATAGCGAAGCCGATCTGTTTTGGAAAACACAAGGAGAAAAATACCAAAAAAATCACCCTAATGTTGTGTAAGTGGATGACAGACCCTAAAATGACAAGTTAGAATTGAGCAAGTTGGACCCAATAACGATAATAGGCGAATTACTCCTTAAACCACAAAAGCACGTGTATTAAAAGCGTAAGCGACTCTGACTAAATTATAATCACAGCAAAATCGCTCTCTGAATAAATACATTAATGTGATCCATTATTACTAATCAATCTATTACACTCACAACATATTTGTATGCACAGGACAACAGCTGCATTGCATTTGGGGTAATCAAATGTTGATTACCATAATAAAATAAATCAGTTAAAGCTGAGTCAATTAAACAGAGAGAGAGAGAGAGAGAGTGAGAGAGAGAGAGAGAGAGGATATCCATGTGCAATTCTCAATATTCTATCCCCAATGCACTGGATTATCCAACATCCAATATCTGCTGAGTCATCAGTTTAGAGCCATCAGGGACCTCACCCTGTCTTCTAGTCCTGTGTCAGTCAGGTCTGTGGATATCAGGGTTAATACCTAACTGATCTAGTCCTGTGTCAGTCAGGTCTGTGGATATCAGGGTTAATACCTAACTGATCTAGTCCTGTGTCAGTCAGCTCTGTGGATATCAGGGTTAATACCTAACTGATCTAGTCCTGTGTCAGTCAGGTCTGTGGATATCAGTGTTAATACCTAACTGATCTACTCCTGTGTCAGTCAGGTCTGTGGATATCAGGGTTAATACCTAACTGATCTAGTCCTGTGTCAGTCAGGTCTGTGGATATCAGGGTTAATACCTAACTGATCTAGTCCTGTGTCAGTCAGGTCTGTGGATATCAGGGTTAATACCTAACTGATCTAGTCCTGTGTCAGTCAGGTCTGTGGATATCAGGGTTAATACCTAACTGAAGAATCCAATCTTCCAGATTATGTGTGTTTGATTTTGTTTACACCATCTGCCATCACATGTAATTGAATGTGGTGTGCTGTAATCTGATACACCCGGGGGCAGCATTTTGCTGGTGTGTGTGTGTGTGTGTGTGTGTGTGTGTGTGTGTGTGTGTGTGTGTGTGTGTGTGTATGTGTGTATGTGTGTGTGTGTGTGTGTGTGTATGTGTGTGTGTGCGTGTGCGCGTGCGTGCACAGTCTTCCCTGCTAGCCTGTAGATTGCCCTGCAGGAATCCAAAATAGCCTGTAGGTGTCCTGTAGGAATCAGTCTTGGCTTTATGGTGAATCTAGTGTCTCAAGCCAGTATATCTCTTATACAATCTTCTAATGCTCCAGAGACAGTCTGTACTTCAGCCCATTAAAATTTGGCCAGAGGCCTGTTGTCATCTTCCAAAGAAAAAAGTTCAATGGTATTCGACCAATCACGACACATGTAAACAAAACCGAGGCAGGTCATTGGAGAAATAAGCGGATGTCCCACCTTGAGCGGATGCCCCGCCTTAACATCCATTTTGCCCTTTCCCCCGTCAGGAAGGGTAGGTGCTAGTGTAACGTCGTTGTGTAGGTGGTACTTGCAGCAACCCATGTTAAGGGCTTGTCAAGGTGTGGGATACGAACCGCTGACCTTTGGCTTGGGAGTCCGACATGTTAACCGCAACGCCAAGAGAGCTAGCTCCCTTGGTGGAGCTGATTAACATGCCTTTATACTGGGGAGTGAGTTTAACCAATCCACTCGCTGGCGACCCTGGGTGGGCAGGGTAAGGGTTAGGGGTTAGGGGTTAGGGTTAGGGGGACACTCGGGGGACACTCGGGACTCACGAGGAATCCGCGCTGATTCACCTCGGTGACATTAGCATTTGCAAATTGCGGGAGCCAACTCTCCGTTTAAAGAGACTATGGTGAATCACTATCTGACCTAAAGCCTTGAGTCGTTAAGGTGACATCCTCTCTACAGCACATACTGAACAGGTTCATTGAGGATTTGATGGATGCTATACAGCCAATGAAAATATGTTCTTATTTCTTCATCAATATTTCCAAAACAGGTGCGACTGCATCGCAAAAACAATCTCATTTTAAGAAGAGAACACTTCATTGACTGTATTGTTGTGAATATATTATATGATCGTGATTTATTGCAGCATTTCACGCTCACACTTGGTATTCATGTTAACATTTAGGCTTTTATCTGATACGATGTGGAGTTACTGACTTATAATGAGCACAGTGGGATCCAGTGTCAGACTCAAGGACACTTTGACGGCATGCTTGGCTTTTACTGGGACAACTGAACCGTTGACTTATTCATACTACAGGAAGGGGTCTCTAACCACTAGACCAGGGGTGCCCACACTTTTTCAGCTTGGGAGCTACTTTTAAAATGACCAAGTCAAAGTGATCTACCAAACATATTTATTTATATATATATACACTGAGTATACAGTGGAAAACAGTGGAACAGTGGAAAAACAGTGGAAACAGTGGAAAAACAGTGGAAAAACAGTGGAAAAACAGTGGAAACAGTGGAAAAACAGTATTTATTTTTTTATTTTTTTTTCCCTCAATGCCATGCGATCGACCACACTACCTTCGCGATCGACCGGTCGATCGCGATCGACGTATTGGGCACCCCTGCACTAGACCATCCCACCACCCTGAGGTATCATATTTGTCATATACCTTATACTGTAGTAACTGTAACCCAAGTGAAATGTTTGAGCTTTCACAGATGCCCTTCATTACTTCAGCAATGGGACGTTTTATAACATCTTCACCATCCTAAGTCATGTGAAACAACCATTTATGGAGAATAACTTTTATGGAGTGTGTCGTCATTTTTCGCATTCATGTCTATATGCCAAAAATAAATGAATAAATAAATAATGCTTTGCCTTAAAGCCATAAACCTATCATTTGTGGGTTTGTTGTGTTTTGTTCAGAGTTCAGCAACATTTGTCATCAAAAACATAACAACTACTGTACAGTAGACATCAAAGCGGTATCCAGAGATAATAGAGAAAGATGCTGTGTGTGATGTGTGAGAGGATGTGTAGTTCAAAGAGCTAGATAGTGAAAAGTGTGTCACTGGTACCAATCCAGGATACGCTATTGCCTTTAAATCCTTCAGCACTTATCTAAACTGTACACACACAGAGACTGCTACATTCAATGGAACAGCCCATGACATGCACGCACACACGCACGCACACAGGCACGCAGACACGTGCACGAACACACACACACACGCACGCACACACACACGCGCACGCACTCACACACACACACACACACACACACACACACACACACGTGGCAAGCTGTTGCTAATGCTGTGACAATAACTTGAACAATAACACTAGCAACAGTGACCTTTCCTGCACCAGCTGCCTGTCAGTGGTACAGTAGATCATCCCATGTGGCCAGCAAATTGAAGCACTGTTCTTGTAAACCCTCTTTTTCTCACTTATAGGACTTTTTTTTGTCCCTGCCTATTTTAGGAGCAACATTTTTATTTTCAAAGGCAAATATTGTCTCAAATGAATTACGGTAACGTTACAATCAGAAGGTGCAAAATGTGTGTGAGAGCGGGGTGTGACAAGGTGGGCGCAGGTCCCAGGAAGAAAGATAAATACAAATAAATTGCCCACATACTAAGCTGTGGGGCTTACAGCATGCTAAGTTACTGGCCTCAATTTCAAACAATTTGCGTGATGATGAAAACACCGTCATACTGTAAGTAATAACATAATTGCTTATTTTTTGCTATTACTGTAATGTAGCAATGGCCTTATTATTATTAGCCAGACCCAGTCAAATCACATGTGCCAGAAGATCCTGTGTATTTGTCATGTTTCCATCATGTACTGGCTGTGGTAGACTATCACAACCATGAGGGCCAAAGTGCTCGGTTATCCTACTGTATGCAGTTTTAGTATGACATAAGATTATTTGAATAATTTGATGACATTAAAATGTCATGCCAGGTAAGAATATTTTCAGTCAAGAAATGCTGAGAGCAGCATTATGTGGAGCGGTAAGAAAAAGTAGGTGAAATCCACTTCTGGTGCAACTACTGTATGTTATGAGCATAAGAGCTACAGTTAATTGTGTCCAAAACATGCACATTTGATTGAAATGTCTTTAGAAACCTCCGTTGTATTTAGGTAATAAAAATATGCTATTTTAATCAATAAATACAATGCCTTGGATAGCACATTGCTATGGTAATGGTCTCAAATTGGACTGGTAGTTTGGTAGTGTAGGTCTCCACTCGGTCTCCACACCCTCATCTCCCCCCGGGCTCGACTCAGATTCGATTCATCAATGCCTTGATTCTGGGGCTTGAACTCGCCCAAGGCGGTCTCGACTAGAGGCAGCCATGTGTTACTTAGTAACAGTGTTTCTGCCTTTGGCAATACGGGACAGCAATGAAAGTTTTGCCAATTACATTTCACATTTACATTTTTAATCAATACTACTACCATTAAACTAACAAATTAATTCATATTCCAATTCAGCCCTTGGGAACAGTTTTGCTTTGGGAACTTTATGGACTCTATCTTCCCGACGGCGGTAATTTTGCGTTAGCGCCGTTTTGCGCTGGAATAGCGCTGCGCAAAGCCCTAATTGTGGCCGTGTCGGCCCGCTGCGCTTCACGTCATCTCGGCGCACATCTCCGTATAGGCGTGTTTATGCCCAAAAGCATTGTGGAGATGTGGCCATGCCCATAAAACCACAGCATCACGTCAGCAGCTTCCTCCTCACTCAGAGGGACTAGAGTGAGAGAGAGAAAGAGGGACAGAGAAAAGATAGCCTAGATGGGGAGAGGGAGAGAGGGAGAGATGTGAGGCTGTCATAGAAATCAAATAACGTGCTCATGCCCACATGTGAATCACCTGTGTATTATTGCCATTTCACACGCTGAAAAAGGGCTGCTGCCCAAGCGTCTGGTCTGACTGTATGGACGTATGCTTAGCTTATTCCTTTTCGGGCTCTCTTCTCCTGCAATTGCGCAGCGTACTGAGAGCCGCGATGAGTGATGCTGCTCTATTTGAAGTTGAATTTCGTTCCACCAGCACACATTTTATTAATCAGCTATTTTCTATTCGTTTCTATACATTAGCCTTTATTTGGACAATCACTAGTTATTCATATATTCATATACATTTCCATTTTAGTACATATAGTTATGACACAGACATACTTCATATTTAGATGACCTGTGTACTGTACATACACAGATAGACATCATATTTGGATAACCTGCGTACATACACAGACAGACGTATTTAGATAACTTGTACCTTACATTTGCAGCTCCTCTCTATCGCACACTGTGCCCTGTCACCGTGCCACGGTGCCCTCTACAGGGCCAGAATAACAGATAGGTTGAGTCTACAGAGTAGCCTTCAAGTGTGCGTCAAGACATGTCATCTGATGTGTGTCCTATAAGTATCATTGACTTTCTGTTCAATGTGTGTAAGCCTGTGTATTCTGGCTCTATACATCGAATCCCACCAATTTAGCCTGTCATTTTCCCCTTGGCGCACATAAAGACACATACTTCCGTCACTGTCTGCTTGTTGGTGAGAGGGACTTCACTGTAGGCTACTCGTGACAAAACCAGACATCGAATTTTGCAGCTTTTGCAGCTAGGCCTATAGGTTACTGGCTATTATGAGGTGAGGCAGTATGCCCCTCTCTCGCAAACGATAGCGCCGTACAAAGATAGGGCCCTATGTTGCTCCAGGCCCAGAGCTTTAGCAACAAAAGATTTTGATTTGCTTCTTTAAATGAAAGTAAGACTGTTACACTAAGGCTGCTTTCTCACTGGGAACCATTGCTTTCGTTCCGTTCCGTTCCGCACCCGGGAAGGATTGCCCCCCCCTCCCCTCTCCCCCGCTGGTCAGCTTTCACATTACAACATTTCTTCCGCGCTCGGAAACGGAACAGAGTACACTTGCGTCATCAACTATGCCTGGAGTTTATCCTCGCCTTGTGTTGTCTATGTGGTTCGGAACGGTTGGCTTTCACACTCGCAAGTGTTCCGGCACGCCAAAGCGTTCCCCAGACCACCTTTTAAAGTGGATCCTGTCACGGTTCCCCGTTGTGCGCCCGGGCGCAGAACGGAACAGAACGCAACGTTCACACTCATCAAACGTTCCGAAACTGGGGTCAATTTGAGGCGGGAACGGTACCGGGGCGCCAGTGAAAAAAATGTGTGTCTCTACTGTACATGTGTGTTTGTGTGTGTGTGTGTGTGTGTGTGTGTGTGTGTGTGTGTGTGCGTGTGCTTTATGTCTGTTGGGGCCTGTTAATGTGTTTTCATGTACATTGTATGCCTCCGACGGCGATAGCATGTTTTCGGGTTGTCAGTCCGTCCGATGCTCGTTAAAGCGATATCTCAGGGACGCCTTTAGGGAATTTCTTCAAATTTGGCTCAAACACCCATTTAGACTCAGATGAACTAATTCGATTTTGGTGGTCAAAGGGGAGTCGGGATTCGAGGGGTCGGTTGGGGGAGTGGTTAGGGGGATGTGGGTGGTGGGACGTGGGCGTGGTCAATAAGGGAGTGGGGCTAGGGAAAATGGGTAGGGGGGTGTGTGTGGTTGGAGGAGGCGTGGTGACGGAAGGGGGTGGGGCTAAGGAAACGGGGGCGTAGCTAGCGATAGGAAGGTCGTAGAAAGTCAGGGGTTAAGAGGGGTGGGTAGGGGGACTGGCTGGGGGATGTGGGTGGATTAACGGTAGGGTCGGGTTAGGACTATTTTCCATGATGAAAATGATTAGCCGTGTTGATGAGGTACCCCCAAACATTGTATACCTGGTTGTATGCATTTCTACTGTATTTGTGTGTGTGTGTGTGTGTGTGTGTGTGTGTGTGTGTGTGTGTGTGTGTGTGTGTGTGTGTGTGTGTGTGTGTGTGTGTGGTAAAGTTGTAAGGGTTTGTGCATGCGCTTGTGCACTCACATAATCCAGGAGACTGCCACACGTCGTGGCATTGGGAGCTGGGGAGTTCAGACTCGTCCTGCCTCATTCTTCAGTCTGAAGAAACAGAGTGAACTCTATGTGGCTGTTTAGCATATTACACCAAATAAAGAGAGCTTCTGACTGTGTGCAGGGAACAGCCGCCTCTGAATGAGGGATCTGCTGCTGCGGAGAAGAAGATTCAAAGCAGTGGTTTTACACCAGCTTACGAGGAAGGAAGTGAATCCAACAATGCACACCACCTAGAGACCAAGCAAATCTCACACAAGAGAATCCTGCATCTGCAGCAAGGCTGACCGAGGGTGGAAGGATTTTAAATTGGCTCTGGAAAAAATGCGGCGCTTTACGTTTAAAAAGATGAAGGCTAGTTAGGAAATAGAATATTTATGAATAATGGTTCCCAATTAAATACATTTTGAATACATTTCATGTTGCTACTGTGGTCATTGATGTAACATTAGCACATTGTGAAGTCAGGAGAGAAGTGTATTGTGGTCACTGGTAGCTGCAGAGACATTTAGTGTAAAGGGTGAAATATTTGGTTTGGGTGACAATATGATATTCAAAATGAAATGTGTTTTGTAGCCATCAAGGTTGCATTGCACATCCGTATAATACAGTATCAGCGTGTACTGTACACGTAAACTGCATGGTAAAACCTACCAGGGTATATACAATCCCCCCTATAGGCACTAATCCTACCCACACCTCCAATCCCAACCCTAGAGCACCTTCCTATCCCTCTGGCCCCTGTCTGCCACTGAACACATCAATGGTCAAACTCTTTCTATTTACAGTGGTGTAAAGAAACGGGATGATTTCATACTGTAATTGTAAGATATGGCTTCAGCTGGCTAACCTTATAAAGTCAATAAAAACAAACTCCAATATGATACTGCTGTGTGTTCAAACCCTGTTATCTCTCTCCAGAGATGCTGTGATTTCATGGCAGACGGGAGTGGTGGTGGGAGGCAACAGCGTATCAAGTGCACATTACAGTGGGCAAACTGTGTGTCTTTGCATGCGTGCCTGTGTGTGTGTGTGTGTGTGTGTGTGTGTGTTTGCATACATGTGTACGTACAGTATGTGTGCGCATGAGCAGCGTGTGTATCCCTGAGATTGAAGCAACCGTCGGTCTAATCATTCTGCGTTAGCTACAGTATGGCAGGTGGCTGGCAGGCATGCAGGCACATGCTTCATGTTAAATCCAGCTCTTGCTGCTGTTGCTATCGATCTTCTCTCCTCTCAGAAGTAACAGACAGCTCTTTTGTTTCTGCATCTGTAAACACTGATGCCGCTTGTAGCCTGTCCCGTTGACGCAGACACTGATCCTGACTGATTGTGGCACCGACTGCTGTATAGACACAGTTGGTGCATATAGATGTGCAGGAAACACGCCTTTTTAATTTGCTGCACGGCCGCGGCGCTGCTGCCTCATCAGCCCTAAATAGAAATGAGTTGGAGATGTTTTGAGGGCAAATGAGAGCCGGCACCACCGTGGCTCCTGCAATACATTACATCGCTGGCTTGCTGCGTGCGGGAAGCTAAAGCAGGGCTGACTCTGTGCTACTCGTTGGATGGGAGGGAGGCCGTGGAGGAAGTGGTGTTGACGGATCGTCAGTCAGTAGGAGGTGCTCTTCCCTCTGGTCTGATGAATAATATCCCCAATGCCCCCCAGGGCAGAGACAGAGACTCTGCCCTCTGAATGGGCAGGAAGGAGAGGTTAAACCGAGGTCCTGACTGCGGTCAATACAGATCTCACCGGCACTCTCCGCAAGAGTAGGGGTGTAACCTCGGTGCCCTGGAGGGTGTGACCCCGGTGCCCTGGAGGGTGTGACCCCGGTGCCCTGGAGGGTGTAACCCCGGTGCCCTGGAGGGTGTGACCCCGGTGCCCTGGAGGGTGTGACCCCGGTGCCCTGGAGGGTGTGACCCCGGTGCCCTGGAGGGTGTGACCCCGGTGCCCTGGAGGGTGTGACCCCGGTGCCCTGGAGGGTGTGACCCCGGTGCCCTGGAGGGTGTGACCCCGGTGCCCTGGAGGGTGTGACCCCGGTGCCCTGGAGGGTGTGACCCCGGTGCCCTGGAGGGTGTAACCCCGGTACCCTGGAGGGTGTAACCCCGGTGCCCTGGAGGGTGTGACCCCGGTGCCCTGGAGGGTGTGACCCCGGTGCCCTGGAGGGTGTGACCCCGGTGCCCTGGAGGGTGTAACCCCGGTGCCCTGGAGGGTGTAACCCCGGTACCCTGGAGGGTGTAACCCCGGTGCCCTGGAGGGTGTAACCCCGGTACCCTGGAGGGTGTAACCCCGGTACCCTGGAGGGTGTAACCCCGGTGCCCTGGAGGGTGTAACCCCGGTGCCCTGGAGGGTGTAACCCCGGTGCCCTGGAGGGTGTAACCCCGGTACCCTGGAGGGTGTAACCCCGGTGCCCTGGAGGGTGTAACCCCGGTGCCCTGGAGGGTGTAACCCCGGTGCCCTGGCTAAATTCCCACACATGCCTTCCTTCCATCATGGCCACCTAATCATGCCTCACACATTATATCCTCAACTCTCCACCGTGATAGCTGATGTGTGGTGGGCGTTCTCACACAAACTGGCTGCCGTGCATCACCCAGATGGGTGCTACACCCCCCCCCCCCCCCCGATATGTGAAGCGCTTTACTAAAGCGTTATATAAATGCAAACAATTATTATCATTATTATGTAGTGAAGATGCAGTATGGAGCAAACGAGCGGACAATAATGGTAACATTGTTGGTAACTGTATGAACCACGCTGCCATTGCTCTTTCCCAGCACATTGATTCCCCTGTAATGTTACTGTATAATAAGGTGTGCCTGTGAGATAAACAAACCCAGCTGGGGCCTCTTCTTGCTATGTGATACTGTACATTCAAACTAACAAGTTCCCCTAAGTCCTTTCTCTCCATTTTAAAAGTCTTCCTCACATTCAACCCTCCTTTCTCTTACACTTCCTTCTCTCCATCTTGAACCAGCAGGAAAACAATAAACCAAAGACATGAAAGCAGAATGGAAGTAGTGTGAACCTGCCACCTCCTCAGATGTAATAGTGAAGTAAGGCTAAGGGAGCTTTTCTTATATATATTCCCCCCCCCCCCCCCCCGATTTTTTATCCCATTTGTATCCCCCATTAGTGCTAATTTAATTTATTTATCCTGGTTGCTGCTCCACCCTCTGCCGATCTGGGGAGAGCCGAAACTGGCTCCATGCTTCCTCCGAAACATGGGCAGTAGCCAGCCGCTTCTTTTCACCTGACAGGGGAAGCTTCACCGGTAGGACATAGCACGTGGGAGGTTCACGCTATTCCAACGAGTTCCCCTCCCTCCGAACAGGCGACCCTAACGACCAGAGAAGGCACCACTTCAGCAACCAGGATATTGCATGTTTTGATGTTGGGTTCCTATATGAAGGAAACCCTCAGGGGGCACGGAGAGAATGTGCAAACTCCACACAGAAAGGCCCTTTTGACGACCCCACCCGGGCGGTGGGCACTCGACGGCATGCGGACGGGCACGCACTCCTTCAGCGCTCACAGCGTCCCAGGTGGGAATAGGCTAAGGGAGCTTTGAGGAAGCAAAGGCTTTTAATGACTTTTAATGAACAGGCCCGTTATTGATCTGTGGACAAAACACTCGTTCATTATGTTGCGGGCGGGCATTTAATTGAGCAAGAGAATCACGGTCCCTGCTTGCTAGGCTAATGCATGGTCAAGAAGGAGGAGATTTTGATTGAGTTTTGTGCCATCAGGGTGAAGAACCCTGAGATACAAATGATCCCTCAGCCAATGCCCTGCAGGACCCCCGTCCCTCCCTCAAGCTCCTCCCTCCTGTGTTCTTCTCTCTCTCTCTCTCTCTCTCTCTCTCTCTCTCTCTCTCTCTCTCTCTCTCTCTCTCTCTCTCAGTGCTTCTCTCTTGCTCGTTCTTTCCTTTGGTTTCGAAATGAGAAAGAGATGCTCTGGCTCTCCTCATCTTCCTCGACTCTGCCTGTGTGCACTTTCTTCATCTGTTCAGCTCCAGTCTGAAGAGCACATCTTTGATTCTTTGACTTACAAATGACAGCAATGAAGAAGTGTCTACAGCGATAGACGGTTTGGAAGAGGAGTATATCGACTAAACATGCCGTGTGTGTGTGTGTGTGTGTGTGTGTGTGCGTGCGTGCGTGCATGCGTGTGTGTGCGTGCATGCGTGCGTGTGTGTGCAGCTACTGTCTCTTTGCTCTGCCTAGTGAGTCTTATTATATGTGGAAGCTGTCTCACCTCTGTCTCCGCTGACAGTGTGTTGTATTATACCTGTGAACCTTCAGAAACTGCTGGTTTTAATAGGCAATTTCAGCAGTAGTTTTCGTCAATGATTCCAACTACCCCATCACATTTAAACGCATATTGCCTTCACTTTTCAGCATTGAGAGAGCAGAGAGCACAATAAATTAAAGAACAAAACAATAGTTATTCTCTAAGCGAGTGGATGATTGAGGATCTTATCTAAAGGGTTTAGCATTTCAGACGGATTACTGCCAGATTACAGTCGGGATTATTATTTGCATTCTTGTTTGTGACCTGACCTGACCTGTGCTGTGTGGGAGAAGTAACAACACAACAATGGGATTTTGCTATTACAGTATGTCAGAGTTGCATGAACACACATGCACGCACGCGCGCACACACACACACACACACACACACACACACACACACACACACACACACACACACACACACACACACACACACGCCTGAAAACTATGCACACACACACACACACACACACACACACGCCTGAAAACTATGCACACACTCACGCGCGCACACACACACACACACACACACACACACACACACACACACACACACACATGCCTGAAGACTTGACACGTCCATATTTGGGTCACCTCAGTGCAAGGCGATCCCATGAGGCGCTTAACATAATCCCAATCTCCTCTGCACCATAATCAACAGTATCACCTCACACCACAGAGGCTTTGGAGATGAATGCTGGTGCTAAACTTAAGAACGACTAAAGGTGTAATCTCTAGGACACAGCGTTGTCTTTGAGTAGGAGTGTAAGCTGAGTGACTGAGATCGTCATTATAAGAGGCTTACAGTATGTATATCTCTACACCTCCCCAACAATCAAGGCTGGCATCTTCAACTCTTTGGGATGGCAGCAATTACCATACCGATCAAGTGGCTTCTATCATAGCCTATACCTGTTCTATCATAGCCTATACCTGTTCTATCATAGAGTATACCTGTTCTATCAGAACCTATACCTGTTCTATCATAGAGTATACCTGTTCTATCAGAACCTATACCTGTTCTATCAGAACCTATACCTGTTCTATCAGAGCCTATACCTGTTCTATCAGAGCCTATACCTGTTCTATCAGAACCTATACCTGTTCTATCAGAGCCTATACCTGTTCTATCAGAGCCTATACCTGTTCTATCAGAGCCTATACCTGTTCTATCAGAGCCTATACCTGTTCTATCAGAGCCTATACCTGTTCTATCATAGAGTATACCTGTTCTATCAGAGCCTATACCTGTTCTATCAGAGCCTATACCTGTTCTATCAGAGCCTATACCTGTTCTATCAGAGCCTATACCTGTTCTATCATAGAGTATACCTGTTCTATCATAGAGTATACCTGTTCTATCATAGAGTATACCTGTTCTATCAGAGCCTATACCTGTTCTATCATAGAGTATACCTGTTCTATCAGAGCCTATACCTGTTCTATCATAGAGTATACCTGTTCTATCAGAGCCTATACCTGTTCTATCATAGCCTATACCTGTTCTATCATAGAGTATACCTGTTCTATCATAGTCTATACCTGTTCTATCAGAGCCTATACCTGTTCTATCAGAGCCTATACCTGTTCTATCATAGAGTATACCTGTTCTATCAGAGCCTATACCTGTTCTATCAGAGCCTATACCTGTTCTATCATAGCCTATACCTGTTCTATCATAGAGTATACCTGTTCTATCAGAGCCTATACCTGTTCTATCATAGCCTATACCTGTTCTATCATAGCCTATACCTGTTCTATCATAGCCTATACCTGTTCTATCATAGAGTATACCTGTTCTATCAGAGCCTATACCTGTTCTATCATAGCCTATACCTGTTCTATCAGAGCCTATACCTGTTCTATCATAGAGTATACCTGTTCTATCAGAGCCTATACCTGTTCTATCATAGCCTATACCTGTTCTATCAGAGCCTATACCTGTTCTATCATAGAGTATACCTGTTCTATCAGAGCCTATACCTGTTCTATCATAGCCTATACCTGTTCTATCAGAGCCTATACCTGTTCTATCATAGAGTATACCTGTTCTATCAGAGCCTATACCTGTTCTATCAGAGCCTATACCTGTTCTATCATAGAGTATACCTGTTCTATCATAGAGTATACCTGTTCTATCATAGCCTATACCTGTTCTATCAGAGCCTATACCTGTTCTATCATAGCCTATACCTGTTCTATCAGAGCCTATACCTGTTCTATCATAGAGTATACCTGTTCTATCAGAGCCTATACCTGTTCTATCATAGAGTATACCTGTTCTATCATAGCCTATACCTGTTCTATCATAGAGTATACCTGTTCTATCAGAGCCTATACCTGTTCTATCAGAGCCTATACCTGTTCTATCATAGAGTATACCTGTTCTATCATAGAGTATACCTGTTCTATCATAGCCTATACCTGTTCTATCATAGCCTATACCTGTTCTATCATAGCCTATACCTGTTCTATCAGAGCCTATACCTGTTCTATCATAGCCTATACCTGTTCTATCAGAGCCTATACCTGTTCTATCATAGAGTATACCTGTTCTATCAGAGCCTATACCTGTTCTATCATAGCCTATACCTGTTCTATCAGAGCCTATACCTGTTCTATCATAGAGTATACCTGTTCTATCAGAGCCTATACCTGTTCTATCAGAGCCTATACCTGTTCTATCATAGCCTATACCTGTTCTATCATAACCTATACCTGTTCTATCATAGCCTATACCTGTTCTATCAGAGCCTATACCTGTTCTATCAGAGCCTATACCTGTTCTATCAGAGCCTATACCTGTTCTATCAGAGCCTATACCTGTTCTATCAGAGCCTATACCTGTTCTATCATAGAGTATACCTGTTCTATCAGAGCCTATACCTGTTCTATCAGAGCCTATACCTGTTCTATCAGAACCTATACCTGTTCTATCATAGCCTATACCTGTTCTATCATAGCCTATACCTGTTCTATCATAGCCTATACCTGTTCTATCAGAGCTTATACCTGTTCTATCATAGAGTATACCTGTTCTATCATAGCCTATACCTGTTCTATCAGAGCCTATACCTGTTCTATCATAGAGTATACCTGTTCTATCATAGCCTATACCTGTTCTATCAGAGCCTATACCTGTTCTATCAGAGCCTATACCTGTTCTATCATAGAGTATACCTGTTCTATCAGAGCCTATACCTGTTCTATCAGAGCTTATACCTGTTCTATCATAGCCTATACCTGTTCTATCAGAGCCTATACCTGTTCTATCAGAGCCTATACCTGTTCTATCATAGCTTATACCTGTTCTATCATAGAGTATACCTGTTCTATCATAGAGTATACCTGTTCTATCAGAGCCTATACCTGTTCTATCAGAGCTTATACCTGTTCTATCATAGAGTATACCTGTTCTATCATAGCCTATACCTGTTCTATCAGAGCCTATACCTGTTCTATCATAGAGTATACCTGTTCTATCATAGCCTATACCTGTTCTATCAGAGCCTATACCTGTTCTATCAGAGCCTATACCTGTTCTATCATAGAGTATACCTGTTCTATCAGAGCCTATACCTGTTCTATCAGAGCTTATACCTGTTCTATCATAGCCTATACCTGTTCTATCATAGCCTATACCTGTTCTATCATAGAGTATACCTGTTCTATCATAGCCTATACCTGTTCTATCATAGCCTATACCTGTTCTATCATAGAGTATACCTGTTCTATCAGAGCCTATACCTGTTCTATCAGAGCCTATACCTGTTCTATCATAGCCTATACCTGTTCTATCATAGAGTATACCTGTTCTATCAGAGCCTATACCTGTTCTATCAGAGCCTATACCTGTTCTATCATAGAGTATACCTGTTCTATCATAGCCTATACCTGTTCTATCAGAGCCTATACCTGTTCTATCAGAGCCTATACCTGTTCTATCATAGCCTATACCTGTTCTATCAGAGCCTATACCTGTTCTATCATAGAGTATACCTGTTCTATCAGAGCCTATACCTGTTCTATCAGAGCCTATACCTGTTCTATCATAGAGTATACCTGTTCTATCATAGCCTATACCTGTTCTATCAGAGCCTATACCTGTTCTATCAGAACCTATACCTGTTCTATCATAGAGTATACCTGTTCTATCAGAACCTATACCTGTTCTATCATAGCCTATACCTGTTCTATCATAGAGTATACCTGTTCTATCAGAGCCTATACCTGTTCTATCAGAGCCTATACCTGTTCTATCATAGAGTATACCTGTTCTATCATAGCCTATACCTGTTCTATCAGAGCCTATACCTGTTCTATCAGAACCTATACCTGTTCTATCATAGAGTATACCTGTTCTATCAGAACCTATACCTGTTCTATCATAGCCTATACCTGTTCTATCATAGAGTATACCTGTTCTATCAGAGCCTATACCTGTTCTATCAGAGCCTATACCTGTTCTATCAGAGCCTATACCTGTTCTATCAGAGCTTATACCTGTTCTATCAGAGCTTATACCTGTTCTATCAGAACCTATACCTGTTCTATCATAGCCTATACCTGTTCTATCATAGCCTATACCTGTTCTATCATAGAGTATACCTGTTCTATCATAGCCTATACCTGTTCTATCATAGCCTATACCTGTTCTATCATAGAGTATACCTGTTCTATCAGAACCTATACCTGTTCTATCAGAGCCTATACCTGTTCTATCATAGAGTATACCTGTTCTATCAGAGCCTATACCTGTTCTATCAGAGCTTATACCTGTTCTATCAGAGCCTATACCTGTTCTATCATAGAGTATACCTGTTCTATCAGAGCCTATACCTGTTCTATCAGAGCCTATACCTGTTCTATCAGAGCCTATACCTGTTCTATCATAGAGTATACCTGTTCTATCAGAGCCTATACCTGTTCTATCAGAGCCTATACCTGTTCTATCAGAGCCTATACCTGTTCTATCATAGAGTATACCTGTTCTATCAGAGCCTATACCTGTTCTATCAGAGCCTATACCTGTTCTATCATAGAGTATACCTGTTCTATCAGAGCCTATACCTGTTCTATCAGAGCCTATACCTGTTCTATCAGAGCCTATACCTGTTCTATCATAGAGTATACCTGTTCTATCAGAGTCTATACCTGTTCTATCATAGCCTATACCTGTTCTATCAGAGCCTATACCTGTTCTATCAGAGCCTATACCTGTTCTATCAGAGCCTATACCTGTTCTATCATAGCCTATACCTGTTCTATCAGAGCCTATACCTGTTCTATCAGAGCCTATACCTGTTCTATCATAGCCTATACCTGTTCTATCAGAGCCTATACCTGTTCTATCATAGCCTATACCTGTTCTATCATAGCCTATACCTGTTCTATCAGAGCCTATACCTGTTCTATCAGAGCCTATACCTGTTCTATCATAGAGTATACCTGTTCTATCAGAGCCTATACCTGTTCTATCAGAGCCTATACCTGTTCTATCAGAGCCTATACCTGTTCTATCAGAGCCTATACCTGTTCTATCATAGAGTATACCTGTTCTATCATAGAGTATACCTGTTCTATCAGAGCCTATACCTGTTCTATCATAGCCTATACCTGTTCTATCATAGAGTATACCTGTTCTATCAGAGCCTATACCTGTTCTATCATAGCCTATACCTGTTCTATCAGAGCCTATACCTGTTCTATCAGAGCCTATACCTGTTCTATCATAGAGTATACCTGTTCTATCAGAGCCTATACCTGTTCTATCATAGCCTATACCTGTTCTATCATAGAGTATACCTGTTCTATCATAGCCTATACCTGTTCTATCATAGCCTATACCTGTTCTATCAGAGCCTATACCTGTTCTATCAGAGCCTATACCTGTTCTATCATAGAGTATACCTGTTCTATCAGAGCTTATACCTGTTCTATCAGAGCCTATACCTGTTCTATCAGAGCCTATACCTGTTCTATCATAGAGTATACCTGTTCTATCAGAGCCTATACCTGTTCTATCATAGCCTATACCTGTTCTATCATAGAGTATACCTGTTCTATCATAGCCTATACCTGTTCTATCAGAGCCTATACCTGTTCTATCAGAGCCTATACCTGTTCTATCATAGAGTATACCTGTTCTATCATAGCCTATACCTGTTCTATCATAGCCTATACCTGTTCTATCATAGCCTATACCTGTTCTATCAGAGCCTATACCTGTTCTATCATAGAGTATACCTGTTCTATCAGAGCCTATACCTGTTCTATCATAGCCTATACCTGTTCTATCATAGAGTATACCTGTTCTATCATAGCCTATACCTGTTCTATCAGAGCCTATACCTGTTCTATCAGAGCTTATACCTGTTCTATCATAGAGTATACCTGTTCTATCAGAGTCTATACCTGTTCTATCATAGCCTATACCTGTTCTATCATAGAGTATACCTGTTCTATCAGAGTCTATACCTGTTCTATCAGAGCTTATACCTGTTCTATCATAGAGTATACCTGTTCTATCAGAGTCTATACCTGTTCTATCAGAGCCTATACCTGTTCTATCATAGCCTATACCTGTTCTATCAGAGCCTATACCTGTTCTATCATAGCCTATACCTGTTCTATCATAGAGTATACCTGTTCTATCATAGCCTATACCTGTTCTATCATAGCCTATACCTGTTCTATCATAGCCTATACCTGTTCTATCAGAGCCTATACCTGTTCTATCAGAGCCTATACCTGTTCTATCATAGAGTATACCTGTTCTATCAGAGCCTATACCTGTTCTATCAGAGCCTATACCTGTTCTATCATAGCCTATACCTGTTCTATCATAGAGTATACCTGTTCTATCAGAGCCTATACCTGTTCTATCATAGCCTATACCTGTTCTATCAGAGCCTATACCTGTTCTATCAGAGCCTATACCTGTTCTATCATAGAGTATACCTGTTCTATCAGAGCCTATACCTGTTCTATCATAGCCTATACCTGTTCTATCATAGAGTATACCTGTTCTATCATAGCCTATACCTGTTCTATCATAGCCTATACCTGTTCTATCAGAGCCTATACCTGTTCTATCAGAGCCTATACCTGTTCTATCAGAGCTTATACCTGTTCTATCAGAGCCTATACCTGTTCTATCAGAGCCTATACCTGTTCTATCATAGAGTATACCTGTTCTATCAGAGCCTATACCTGTTCTATCATAGCCTATACCTGTTCTATCATAGAGTATACCTGTTCTATCATAGCCTATACCTGTTCTATCAGAGCCTATACCTGTTCTATCAGAGCCTATACCTGTTCTATCATAGAGTATACCTGTTCTATCATAGCCTATACCTGTTCTATCATAGCCTATACCTGTTCTATCATAGCCTATACCTGTTCTATCAGAGCCTATACCTGTTCTATCATAGAGTATACCTGTTCTATCAGAGCCTATACCTGTTCTATCATAGCCTATACCTGTTCTATCATAGAGTATACCTGTTCTATCATAGCCTATACCTGTTCTATCAGAGCCTATACCTGTTCTATCAGAGCTTATACCTGTTCTATCATAGAGTATACCTGTTCTATCATAGCCTATACCTGTTCTATCATAGCCTATACCTGTTCTATCATAGAGTATACCTGTTCTATCAGAGCCTATACCTGTTCTATCAGAGCCTATACCTGTTCTATCAGAGCCTATACCTGTTCTATCATAGCCTATACCTGTTCTATCAGAGCCTATACCTGTTCTATCAGAGCCTATACCTGTTCTATCAGAGCCTATACCTGTTCTATCAGAGCCTATACCTGTTCTATCATAGCCTATACCTGTTCTATCATAGAGTATACCTGTTCTATCAGAGCCTATACCTGTTCTATCAGAGCCTATACCTGTTCTATCATAGAGTATACCTGTTCTATCAGAGCCTATACCTGTTCTATCATAGAGTATACCTGTTCTATCAGAGCCTATACCTGTTCTATCAGAGCCTATACCTGTTCTATCAGAGCCTATACCTGTTCTATCAGAGCCTATACCTGTTCTATCATAGAGTATACCTGTTCTATCATAGCCTATACCTGTTCTATCATAGCCTATACCTGTTCTATCAGAGCCTATACCTGTTCTATCAGAGCCTATACCTGTTCTATCAGAGCCTATACCTGTTCTATCAGAGCCTATACCTGTTCTATCAGAGCCTATACCTGTTCTATCATAGAGTATACCTGTTCTATCATAGCCTATACCTGTTCTATCATAGCCTATACCTGTTCTATCATAGAGTATACCTGTTCTATCATAGCCTATACCTGTTCTATCAGAGCCTATACCTGTTCTATCATAGCCTATACCTGTTCTATCAGAGCCTATACCTGTTCTATCAGAGCCTATACCTGTTCTATCAGAACCTATACCTGTTCTATCATAGAGTATACCTGTTCTATCAGAGTCTATACCTGTTCTATCAGAGCCTATACCTGTTCTATCATAGCCTATACCTGTTCTATCAGAGCCTATACCTGTTCTATCATAGCCTATACCTGTTCTATCAGAGCCTATACCTGTTCTATCAGAGCCTATACCTGTTCTATCAGAGCCTATACCTGTTCTATCAGAGCCTATACCTGTTCTATCAGAGCCTATACCTGTTCTATCATAGAGTATACCTGTTCTATCATAGCCTATACCTGTTCTATCATAGCCTATACCTGTTCTATCAGAGCCTATACCTGTTCTATCAGAGCCTATACCTGTTCTATCAGAGCCTATACCTGTTCTATCAGAGCCTATACCTGTTCTATCATAGAGTATACCTGTTCTATCATAGCCTATACCTGTTCTATCATAGCCTATACCTGTTCTATCATAGAGTATACCTGTTCTATCATAGCCTATACCTGTTCTATCAGAGCCTATACCTGTTCTATCATAGCTATACCTGTTCTATCAGAGCCTATACCTGTTCTATCAGAGCCTATACCTGTTCTATCAGAGCCTATACCTGTTCTATCATAGAGTATACCTGTTCTATCAGAGCTATACCTGTTCTATCAGAGCCTATACCTGTTCTATCATAGCCTATACCTGTTCTATCAGAGCCTATACCTGTTCTATCATAGAGTATACCTGTTCTATCAGAGCCTATACCTGTTCTATCATAGCCTATACCTGTTCTATCAGAGCCTATACCTGTTCTATCAGAGCCTATACCTGTTCTATCAGAGCCTATACCTGTTCTATCATAGAGCTATACCTGTTCTATCAGAGCCTATACCTGTTCTATCATAGCCTATACCTGTTCTATCATAGAGTATACCTGTTCTATCATAGCCTATACCTGTTCTATCATAGCCTATACCTGTTCTATCATAGAGTATACCTGTTCTATCATAGCCTATACCTGTTCTATCATAGCCTATACCTGTTCTATCATAGCCTATACCTGTTCTATCATAGCCTATACCTGTTCTATCATAGCCTATACCTGTTCTATCATAGCCTATACCTGTTCTATCATAGACTATACCTGTTCTATCAGAGCCTATACCTGTTCTATCATAGCCTATACCTGTTCTATCAGAGCCTATACCTGTTCTATCATAGCCTATACCTGTTCTATCAGAGCTATACCTGTTCTATCATAGCCTATACCTGTTCTATCAGAGCCTATACCTGTTCTATCATAGCCTATACCTGTTCTATCAGAGCCTATACCTGTTCTATCAGAGCCTATACCTGTTCTATCAGAGCCTATACCTGTTCTATCATAGCTATACCTGTTCTATCAGAGCCTATACCTGTTCTATCATAGCCTATACCTGTTCTATCATAGCCTATACCTGTTCTATCAAGAGCCTATACCTGTTCTATCAGAGCCTATACCTGTTCTATCATAGCCTATACCTGTTCTATCATAGCCTATACCTGTTCTATCATAGAGTATACCTGTTCTATCAGAGCCTATACCTGTTCTATCAGAGCCTATACCTGTTCTATCATAGCCTATACCTGTTCTATCAGAGCCTATACCTGTTCTATCATTAGAGCCTATACCTGTTCTATCATAGAGCTATACCTGTTCTATCATAGCCTATACCTGTTCTATCATAGCCTATACCTGTTCTATCATAGAGCTATACCTGTTCTATCATAGAGTATACCTGTTCTATCAGAGCCTATACCTGTTCTATCATAGCCTATACCTGTTCTATCATAGCCTATACCTGTTCTATCAGAGCCTATACCTGTTCTATCAGAGCTATACCTGTTCTATCAGAGCCTATACCTGTTCTATCAGAGCCTATACCTGTTCTATCATAGAGCTATACCTGTTCTATCATAGCCTATACCTGTTCTATCAGAGCCTATACCTGTTCTATCAGAGCCTATACCTGTTCTATCATAGACGTATACCTGTTCTATCATAGCCTATACCTGTTCTATCATAGCCTATACCTGTTCTATCAGAGCCTATACCTGTTCTATCAGAGCCTATACCTGTTCTATCATAGCCTATACCTGTTCTATCAGAGCTATACCTGTTCTATCATAGCCTATACCTGTTCTATCAGAGCCTATACCTGTTCTATCAGAGCTATACCTGTTCTATCAGAGCCTATACCTGTTCTATCATAGCCTATACCTGTTCTATCAGAGCCTATACCTGTTCTATCAGAGCCTATACCTGTTCTATCATAGCCTATACCTGTTCTATCAAGAGCCTATACCTGTTCTATCATAGCCTATACCTGTTCTATCAGAGCCTATACCTGTTCTATCATAGCCTATACCTGTTCTATCAGAGCCTATACCTGTTCTATCAGAGCCTATACCTGTTCTATCAGAGCCTATACCTGTTCTATCAGAGCCTATACCTGTTCTATCAGAGCCTATACCTGTTCTATCATAGAGTATACCTGTTCTATCATAGCCTATACCTGTTCTATCATAGCCTATACCTGTTCTATCATAGCGTATACCTGTTCTATCATAGCCTATACCTGTTCTATCAGAGCCTATACCTGTTCTATCATAGCCTATACCTGTTCTATCAGAGCCTATACCTGTTCTATCAGAGCCTATACCTGTTCTATCAGAGCCTATACCTGTTCTATCATAGAGCCTATACCTGTCTATCAGAGCTATACCTGTTCTATCAGAGCCTATACCTGTTCTATCATAGCCTATACCTGTTCTATCAGAGCCTATACCTGTTCTATCATAGCCTATACCTGTTCTATCAGAGCCTATACCTGTTCTATCAGAGCCTATACCTGTTCTATCAGAGCCTATACCTGTTCTATCAGAGCCTATACCTGTTCTATCAGAGCCTATACCTGTTCTATCATAGAGTATACCTGTTCTATCATAGCCTATACCTGTTCTATCATAGCCTATACCTGTTCTATCATAGCCTATACCTGTTCTATCAGAGCCTATACCTGTTCTATCAGAGCCTATACCTGTTCTATCAGAGCCTATACCTGTTCTATCATAGAGTATACCTGTTCTATCAGAGCCTATACCTGTTCTATCATAGCCTATACCTGTTCTATCATAGAGTATACCTGTTCTATCATAGCCTATACCTGTTCTATCAGAGCCTATACCTGTTCTATCATAGCCTATACCTGTTCTATCAGAGCCTATACCTGTTCTATCAGAGCCTATACCTGTTCTATCAGAACCTATACCTGTTCTATCATAGTATACCTGTTCTATCAGAACCTATACCTGTTCTATCATAGCCTATACCTGTTCTATCAGAGCCTATACCTGTTCTATCATAGCCTATACCTGTTCTATCAGAGCTTATACCTGTTCTATCAGAGCCTATACCTGTTCTATCAGAGCCTATACCTGTTCTATCAGAGCTTATACCTGTTCTATCAGAGCCTATACCTGTTCTATCATAGCCTATACCTGTTCTATCATAGCCTATACCTGTTCTATCATAGCTTATACCTGTTCTATCATAGCCTATACCTGTTCTATCATAGCCTATACCTGTTCTATCATAGCCTATACCTGTTCTATCATAGCTTATACCTGTTCTATCAGAGCCTATACCTGTTCTATCAGAGCCTATACCTGTTCTATCATAGCCTATACCTGTTCTATCAGAGTCTATACCTGTTCTATCATAGCCTATACCTGTTCTATCATAGCCTATACCTGTTCTATCAGAGCCTATACCTGTTCTATCATAGAGTATACCTGTTCTATCAGAGCCTATACCTGTTCTATCAGAGCCTATACCTGTTCTATCAGAGCCTATACCTGTTCTATCAGAGCCTATACCTGTTCTATCAGAGCCTATACCTGTTCTATCAGAAGCCTATACCTGTTCTATCATAGAGTATACCTGTTCTATCAGAGTCTATACCTGTTCTATCAGAGCCTATACCTGTTCTATCATAGCCTATACCTGTTCTATCAGAGCCTATACCTGTTCTATCATAGCCTATACCTGTTCTATCATAGCCTATACCTGTTCTATCAGAGCCTATACCTGTTCTATCAGAGCCTATACCTGTTCTATCAGAGCCTATACCTGTTCTATCAGAGCCTATACCTGTTCTATCAGAACCTATACCTGTTCTATCAGAGCCTATACCTGTTCTATCATAGCCTATACCTGTTCTATCATAGCCTATACCTGTTCTATCAGAGCCTATACCTGTTCTATCAGAGCCTATACCTGTTCTATCAGAGCCTATACCTGTTCTATCAGAGCCTATACCTGTTCTATCAGAGCCTATACCTGTTCTATCAGAGCCTATACCTGTTCTATCAGAGCCTATACCTGTTCTATCAGAACCTATACCTGTTCTATCAGAGCCTATACCTGTTCTATCAGAGCCTATACCTGTTCTATCATAGCCTATACCTGTTCTATCAGAGTCTATACCTGTTCTATCAGAGCCTATACCTGTTCTATCATAGCCTATACCTGTTCTATCAGAACCTATACCTGTTCTATCATAGAGTATACCTGTTCTATCAGAGCCTATACCTGTTCTATCAGAGCCTATACCTGTTCTATCAGAGCCTATACCTGTTCTATCAGAGCCTATACCTGTTCTATCAGAGCCTATACCTGTTCTATCAGAGCCTATACCTGTTCTATCAGAGCCTATACCTGTTCTATCAGAGCCTATACCTGTTCTATCAGAGCCTATACCTGTTCTATCAGAGCCTATACCTGTTCTATCAGAGCCTATACCTGTTCTATCAGAGCCTATACCTGTTCTATCATAGCCTATACCTGTTCTATCAGAGCCTATACCTGTTCTATCATAGAGTATACCTGTTCTATCAGAGCCTATACCTGTTCTATCAGAGCCTATACCTGTTCTATCATAGCCTATACCTGTTCTATCATAGAGTATACCTGTTCTATCAGAGCCTATACCTGTTCTATCATAGCCTATACCTGTTCTATCATAGCTTATACCTGTTCTATCATAGCCTATACCTGTTCTATCAGAGCCTATACCTGTTCTATCATAGCCTATACCTGTTCTATCAGAGCCTATACCTGTTCTATCAGAGCCTATACCTGTTCTATCAGAGCTTATACCTGTTCTATCAGAGTCTATACCTGTTCTATCATAGCCTATACCTGTTCTATCAGAGCCTATACCTGTTCTATCAGAGCCTATACCTGTTCTATCAGAGCCTATACCTGTTCTATCAGAGCCTATACCTGTTCTATCAGAGCCTATACCTGTTCTATCAGAGCCTATACCTGTTCTATCAGAGCCTATACCTGTTCTATCAGAGCCTATACCTGTTCTATCATAGCCTATACCTGTTCTATCAGAGCCTATACCTGTTCTATCAGAGCCTATACCTGTTCTATCAGAGCCTATACCTGTTCTATCAGAGCCTATACCTGTTCTATCAGAGCCTATACCTGTTCTATCAGAGCCTATACCTGTTCTATCAGAGCCTATACCTGTTCTATCAGAGCCTATACCTGTTCTATCATAGAGTATACCTGTTCTATCAGAGTCTATACCTGTTCTATCAGAGCCTATACCTGTTCTATCATAGCCTATACCTGTTCTATCAGAGCCTATACCTGTTCTATCATAGCCTATACCTGTTCTATCATAGAGTATACCTGTTCTATCAGAGCCTATACCTGTTCTATCATAGAGTATACCTGTTCTATCAGAGTCTATACCTGTTCTATCAGAGCCTATACCTGTTCTATCATAGCCTATACCTGTTCTATCAGAGCCTATACCTGTTCTATCATAGCCTATACCTGTTCTATCATAGCCTATACCTGTTCTATCATAGCCTATACCTGTTCTATCATAGCCTATACCTGTTCTATCAGAGCCTATACCTGTTCTATCATAGCCTATACCTGTTCTATCAGAGCCTATACCTGTTCTATCATAGCCTATACCTGTTCTATCAGAGCCTATACCTGTTCTATCATAGCCTATACCTGTTCTATCAGAGCCTATACCTGTTCTATCATAGCCTATACCTGTTCTATCATAGAGCTATACCTGTTCTATCAGAGTCTATACCTGTTCTATCAGAGCCTATACCTGTTCTATCAGAGCCTATACCTGTTCTATCAGAGCCTATACCTGTTCTATCATAGAGTATACCTGTTCTATCATAGCCTATACCTGTTCTATCATAGCCTATACCTGTTCTATCAGAGCCTATACCTGTTCTATCATAGAGTATACCTGTTCTATCAGAGCCTATACCTGTTCTATCATAGCCTATACCTGTTCTATCATAGCCTATACCTGTTCTATCAGAGCCTATACCTGTTCTATCATAGCCTATACCTGTTCTATCATAGCCTATACCTGTTCTATCATAGAGTATACCTGTTCTATCATAGCCTATACCTGTTCTATCAGAGCCTATACCTGTTCTATCATAGAGTATACCTGTTCTATCATAGCCTATACCTGTTCTATCAGAGCCTATACCTGTTCTATCAGAGCCTATACCTGTTCTATCATAGCCTATACCTGTTCTATCAGAGCCTATACCTGTTCTATCAGAGCCTATACCTGTTCTATCATAGCCTATACCTGTTCTATCATAGCCTATACCTGTTCTATCATAGCCTATACCTGTTCTATCAGAGCCTATACCTGTTCTATCATAGAGTATACCTGTTCTATCAGAGCCTATACCTGTTCTATCATAGCCTATACCTGTTCTATCAGAGCCTATACCTGTTCTATCATAGCCTATACCTGTTCTATCATAGAGTATACCTGTTCTATCAGAGCCTATACCTGTTCTATCAGAGCCTATACCTGTTCTATCATAGAGTATACCTGTTCTATCAGAGCCTATACCTGTTCTATCATAGCCTATACCTGTTCTATCATAGCCTATACCTGTTCTATCATAGCCTATACCTGTTCTATCATAGAGTATACCTGTTCTATCATAGCCTATACCTGTTCTATCATAGAGCTATACCTGTTCTATCATAGCCTATACCTGTTCTATCATAGCCTATACCTGTTCTATCAGAGCCTATACCTGTTCTATCATAGCCTATACCTGTTCTATCAGAGCCTATACCTGTTCTATCATAGCCTATACCTGTTCTATCATAGCCTATACCTGTTCTATCATAGCCTATACCTGTTCTATCATAGCCTATACCTGTTCTATCATAGCCTATACCTGTTCTATCATAGCCTATACCTGTTCTATCATAGCCTATACCTGTTCTATCAGAGCCTATACCTGTTCTATCAGAGCCTATACCTGTTCTATCATAGCCTATACCTGTTCTATCATAGCCTATACCTGTTCTATCAGAGCCTATACCTGTTCTATCATAGCCTATACCTGTTCTATCATAGAGTATACCTGTTCTATCAGAGCCTATACCTGTTCTATCATAGCGCTATACCTGTTCTATCATAGCCTATACCTGTTCTATCAGAGTCTATACCTGTTCTATCATAGCCTATACCTGTTCTATCATAGCCTATACCTGTTCTATCAGAGCCTATACCTGTTCTATCAGAGTCTATACCTGTTCTATCATAGCCTATACCTGTTCTATCATAGCCTATACCTGTTCTATCAGAGCCTATACCTGTTCTATCAGAGCCTATACCTGTTCTATCAGAGTCTATACCTGTTCTATCAGAGCCTATACCTGTTCTATCAGAGCCTATACCTGTTCTATCATAGCCTATACCTGTTCTATCAGAGCCTATAACCTGTTCTATCAGAGCCTATACCTGTTCTATCATAGCCTATACCTGTTCTATCAGAGCCTATACCTGTTCTATCAGAGTCTATACCTGTTCTATCAGAGCCTATACCTGTTCTATCAGAGTCTATACCTGTTCTATCAGAGCCTATACCTGTTCTATCAGAGCCTATACCTGTTCTATCATAGCCTATACCTGTTCTATCAGAGCCTATACCTGTTCTATCATAGCCTATACCTGTTCTATCAGAGCCTATACCTGTTCTATCATAGCCTATACCTGTTCTATCAGAGCCTATACCTGTTCTATCAGAGCCTATACCTGTTCTATCAGAGCCTATACCTGTTCTATCAGAGCCTATACCTGTTCTATCAGAGCCTATACCTGTTCTATCAGAGTCCTATACCTGTTCTATCAGAGCCTATACCTGTTCTATCATAGCCTATACCTGTTCTATCAGAGCCTATACCTGTTCTATCATAGAGCTATACCTGTTCTATCAGAGCCTATACCTGTTCTATCATAGCCTATACCTGTTCTATCAGAGTCTATACCTGTTCTATCATAGCGCTATACCTGTTCTATCAGAGCCTATACCTGTTCTATCAGAGCCTATACCTGTTCTATCATAGCCTATACCTGTTCTATCATAGCCTATACCTGTTCTATCATAGCCTATACCTGTTCTATCAGAGCTATACCTGTTCTATCATAGAGCTATACCTGTTCTATCAGAGCCTATACCTGTTCTATCATAGCCTATACCTGTTCTATCATAGCCTATACCTGTTCTATCAGAACCTATACCTGTTCTATCATAGAGTATACCTGTTCTATCATAGCCTATACCTGTTCTATCAGAGCTTATACCTGTTCTATCA
>NW_028151082.1:0-30000 GCF_964638095.1 Poromitra crassiceps | reverse complement strand
GGAAGTTTTTTGTTTTAAATCACTTGACTTGGGAATTATTCTGCATGGTACTGTACCTTTGTCATTGGTGATGGTGATCTTGTTCTCCTTGCCAGTGCTTTTGTCCACTGCAGACACATTGAGAATGCCATTGGCATCAATGTCAAAGGTCACCTCAATCTGAGGGACTCCCCGGGGAGCAGGTGGAATACCGGTCAGCTCAAACTTGCCCAGGATATTATTGTCTTTGGTCATGGCTCTCTCACCTTCATAAACCTAAGAAAATTAACCAAGTCACATGATCACTGGATCCATCAGTGTGGGGGGGGGGGGAAACGAGGCAGTGTCATCTTGCTTATATGTACAGTTGAAGCTCTATATCCATTTGCATTCATTCAACATAGGGAGTGAACTACTGAAGTGACTTCAAGTTTGTTCTACCTGAATGAGCACACCAGGCTGGTTGTCTGAATAGGTGGTGAAGGTCTGGGTTTGCTTGGTGGGGATGGTGGTGTTCCTTTTGATAAGGACGGTCATTACTCCTCCAGCGGTCTCAATTCCCAGGGACAGGGGGGTGACATCCAGCAGGAGCAGGTCCTGTACATTCTCAGACTTATCACCAGCCAAAATGGCTGCCTGCACAGCTGTGAAAAGCACAATTTCAGGTTGGTGATACTAATACCATAGTCAAACTGACAAACTAAAAAGAATAATAAGTGTGCAACCTCTTATGTAAAACTCTTTCTACATCGGACTTAATTTTGTATAGATGAGCGTGCATGCAGCAGAGGTCTTCACCTGCACCATAGGCCACAGCCTCGTCAGGGTTGATGCTCTTGTTGAGGTCCCGGCCATTGAAGAAGTCCTGCAGCAGCTTTTGAATCTTGGGGATACGAGTGGAGCCGCCCACCAGGACAATGTCATGGACCTGGGCCTTGTCCATTTTGGCATCCCTCAGGGCCTTCTCCACCGGCTCAAGGGTTCCACGGAACAGGTCTGCATTGAGTTCTTCAAAACGGGCTCTAGTGACGGAAGTGTAGAAGTCCGCCCCCTCGTAGAGGGAATCGATCTCAATGCTGGCCTGCGTGCTGCTGGAGAGGGTGCGCTTGGCACGCTCGCAAGCTGTGCGCAGACGACGTACAGCTCGCTTATTGCTGATGATGTCTTTCTTGAACTTGCGCTTGAACTCTGCAATGAAGTGGTTGACCATGCGGTTGTCAAAGTCCTCACCACCCAAGTGAGTGTCTCCAGCTGTGGACTTGACCTCAAAAATGCCATCCTCAATGGTCAGGATGGACACATCAAAGGTACCGCCGCCAAGGTCAAAGATAAGGACATTGCGCTCACCACCAACCTGAAGTAAATGATGGAGAATGACTGATAAGTGCATAAAACAGAATATATTGGGTTACATTTTTGAAAAGTTGACTCTGTACCTTTTTGTCCAAGCCATATGCAATGGCTGCAGCAGTGGGCTCGTTGATGATGCGCAGCACATTGAGGCCAGCGATTATTCCAGCATCTTTGGTGGCCTGGCGCTGGGAGTCATTGAAGTAAGCGGGAACTGTGACAACAGCATTAGACACGGGCTGCAAAAGATCATAATGAGTGAAGGCGTGTTCACACACACACACACACACACACACACACACACACACACACACACACACACACACACACACACACACACACACACACACACACACACACACCTTTCTAACATGAAAGACAAGAGTGAGAGGTCACAAGGCAGATAGGAAGTGCTTTCAAAGGGTTTTGCTCATGAATCTTTTATTTTATTTATTTCCTCCACTTTTTTGGAAGTTTAGCTCATTTGCCACATCCCCCCCACATAACCAAGATACACCATGCCTTACCGGCACTGTCCGCTCAGTTTACAGTGAGCTACAGTCGTGAAGTTAGTAATTATCGCCATAGAATGGAGGCTAATGGTACAGCTGTTAAAAATCTGCCAAAACACACATCTCACTGCGCCAAAATACATGTTGTGCTTCGGGTACTCACCACACGATGAAATATTAATCCAAAATGCACATAATTGGTCTTTTTGGAAGGAAAAGAGGTATCCGGCACTACTTTCCAAACATGGCCGCCGACCTCTTTTCCTTCTAAAAAGACAGATTATGTGCATTTTGGATTAACATTTCATCGTGTGGTGAGTACCCGAAGCACAACATGTATTGTGTTGCTGGAGTTTCTGGTGTCTGACATTTGGATATACCAAATGTCATTTGGATCTACCCTAGAAGCCCTACCATAAGCATTTCTTGCTTCTTTGGGGTCTCCCTTTCATGTGCCCCTCATTGTAACTGTATTCAACTGTGAATCTGCATGTGCCTTTTGATGCATGAACAAAATAAATAAATCAAATCAATAAATCAAATCAAATCAAATCTAAGTCAGCACTTTTATGTGACTGCAACCTAGGAGAATTCAAACATAGATGGCATGTTTCCAATAAACTACCTTGCCAAGGTAGGCTTCAGAGATCTCCTTCATCTTGGTGAGGACCATGGAGGAAACTTCCTCAGGGTAAAAGGTTTTGATCTCACCCTTGTATTCAACCTCCATCTTGGGTTTGCCTGAATCACTCACAACCGTGAAGGGCCAGTACTTCATGTCTGACTGCACCACAGGATCATCAAACTTACGACCAATCAGGCGCTTAGCATCTGGAATAGAGTGTAAGAAGCAAAGATGTTGTAAATAGAGAGGCAAAGTGACCGCCTACTTCCTGCTTCAGCACTGTACCAGAGATTTTCATCCACCATTTATTTTCCCATACACGTTTCGTAAAATGCTTACAAAAAATAGTTTTACTTGGTCAAACCAAATGGTTCAGATATATTTAAAATCGGGAGAGACCATAGAACATTTCACTTGGACCAAAACTAAAAACAACAACAATAAACAAAATATTTTCTTTAAATCTGCAGTTCTTTTTGTTTTGGTCCGAGTGAAATGTTATGTGGTCTCTCCTGTTTCTAAATATATCAGAACCATTTGGTTTGAACAAGTAAAACTATTTTTTATAAGCATTTTACGAAATGTCTATGGGAAAATAAATGGCGGATGAAAATCTCTCGTACAGTGCTCAAGCAGGAAGTGACGTTTCACTTTAAGTTCACACGCTCTCTATTAAGTTCACAGACTTGGTTCTTCATTGTACTTAAAATAATCATCATCATCATCAAGACTAGGGAATTCTGTGAAATCCTTGTCATTGGTTCTCGTAACAGTTCAGGAAATCAACAGTATTGTAAGTTGTAGTATGGTACAGTATGTTGAAGGAAGTCATTACCAAATACAGTGTTGGTGGGGTTCATGGCCACCTGGTTCTTGGCAGCATCTCCAATCAGTCTCTCAGTGTCTGTGAAGGCCACATAGCTGGGCGTGGTCCTGTTTCCTTGGTCATTGGCAATAATCTCCACTTTCCCATGCTGGAAGATGCCCACACAAGAATATGTGGTGCCCAGATCTATGCCCACTGCTGGTCCTTTTGACATCTTATACATAAACAAAAGAAGCAATATTATGTGCTTGGGCACTGACTCTTCACTCTTGTATTATAATAACTGTGTGTGTGTGTGTGTGTGTGTGTGTGTGTGTGTGTGTGTGTGTGTGTGTGTGTGTGTGTGTGTGTGTGTGTGTGTGTGTGTGTGTGTGTGTGTGTGTGTGTGTGTGTGTCTGTCTGTCTGTCTGTCTGTCACATAGGCCCAGATGCAGTGCCATGTGAAACCCAAAGTATCTGTGACCATCTAGCCCAGGGGTGTCAAACTCATTTTAGTCCACGGGCCACATGCGACCCAATTTGGTGTCAAGTGGGCCAGACAAAGAAAATCAATAATAATCAATAATAACCTATAAATGACAAAACCTCCTAATTCTCCTGTTTCTTTTAGTGTAAAGAATGACAGGTACAACCCTACAACACGCAGGGTTATCTCAGATACCATCAAGCACATGATCTACTGTCTGTACTGTGCATTACAATCAGGGGTGTAGTGGAGGGTAAATGCAAGTAAACACAATTAATTTACCCACCCCTTTGAAATGAGGCAGATAGTTTACTCACCTATTTTCAGATCAATTTTATCAATCAATGAGGGCAAACAAGGTGGGTAAACTACTCACCTTGGATAGTTTACCCACCTCTGTATTTATCACTACACCCCTGATTACAATTAATGACAACTGTGCAATTCTCTATAGTCAAGCAAAGGTAATGAAAATAGCTGACCATTTAGTGATTAATACAGATAACATGAATAGGCAACTTCATATTTAACTTGCTCCTGAAACCTGGTATCTCTTAGCCTTCACAAGTGCATCACATTGGATTGAAGGACTTTTCTTTGCAAAGTCAAAAAAAGTCAAAAAATAATAATTCAGACTGCAAAGTCATCCTTTGGGCCGGATTGGAACCTTTGGGGGGCCGGATCTGGCCCCCGGGCCGCATGTTTGACACCCCTGATCTAGCCTGTTGAGAAAGCTCTGTGCAGTGCCTTCCATGGTGGGGTGCCTCACACGACACCAGCACGTGTCACTTGAAGCCAAACTGCTTCAAAGTACACTGCCCTCCAATCCCTGTCTCAACCCCTCCTCCCTTAGCAACGTAACACTGTAGTGTCACAGGCGAGTCAAATGTGATGGACTAACCCTGCAACAGTAATCAGTGCGGCTATTTTCCGACAGCTGGCTCCTGATAGCCAAGAGTTACTATAATAAGTATCAATGTATCTACATGGAAATGAATGGGAGGTGGTTTAAAAAGGCAGGGATCATTTAACAATACTGGGCAAAATGCATCATGGTTTTTACTGAAATAAAAGGGCAGAGAAACCAAAAAAGACCCACAGCAATGTACAGTTTTGAGGTGGAGTCATATTTCCTCAGTAGATCAGTTAACAAAATAAGCCACATTTGTAGAGATTAAGCTCTGATAAAACACCAGGCTGCTTCTGTCTCACTATAGTGAGGAAGTCAGTCTGTCTCACTATAGTAAGGCAGTCAGTCTAGTGAGACAGTCAGTCTGTCTCACTATAGTGAGGCAGTCTACAAGAATGGCCTATTAGAGACAGGGCAAACTGCACAAACAAGTTGAGAAATATTCTACCAACTCGCAGTGCACAAAAGTGATCTTGATGAACATTGAGACATTTTTCAGATGATCACATTTTCTAATATGTGTAATCATATTGTGCAATTTAATTATTGTGTTGCTCTCTCCTAGCAGTTGAAAGCAGAAAATGTCTGTCTGCTCAAAACTGTACAGGTTATTTTTCTTTTCAAAATTTTCTTTTTCGATTTTTCAGAACATCAAAAACAAAAACAAACTCAGACCTAGAAAAAGAAAAAAAATACATATCAACATTACAGAGTAGTGCTACCAGCCAATTAGTGTGCTTATGTGCTTGTAATAGATGTGCATGGGATCCCACATCATAAAGCGTCCCTGAGAGATTCGCTGGGCGGGTTGAACTAGTACAGGTTATTGAATTAGCACTTGTTATCCAATTGCGTAACACATGATAGAAAATGCTGACACAATGCTTTTGCTCCTCCTCCCATCCTTCATGTCTGAAGCATGCCTTTGGGACAGTTTGGGTGTAACATAACTGTGGCCTGTGACAAATTGAGATCTATTGAGGAAGTGTATCTTTCTTTTTTTGAGCCCACAGTCAAACATTTTTTTCTGGTTGAGAGGATCATGCAGAAGCAAGATCACACCCATCCAATTGACACTCTTGTTACATGGAAATTAAGCACAGAACTGTCTATAGTTCAGACTTTGTTGGCTGGACACTGACACAAACTGTGTGGTTGTTCAGAGGGGTTCATATCTCTATTTGGCAGGAGCCATGCAAGCCTCATTTTATTTTGGAACCACCTCTCACATTTGACACTCAAGTCCTTAAGCAGCAAGCAAGACAGACTATGAAGCCAGACTGAATGCAATGCTTCTCATAAAAGGGGTTACCTTGCTCTGTCAGATGTTCAAGACTTGAGAATTACTGAGTTAAAGTTCTGTTGGGTATTCGCCCACCACACAACACCGGCGTCTGTGTCCCACTGCAGCGCTCCTCCTGTCCCTCTCCTGGCAGGCAGACTAAAAAGAGGGCGAGTGTCTCCGCTCCCCAGTGTATATAGAGCGCAGTCCAGGGAGAGTCCATCAGGGTGTCAGGTGACTCCAAGGAAAGTTCTAGGCCCATCTGCTCATTAAATGTTGGATTTCTGAGAAAGGATCTGTGGCGTCAGTTTTCCTCTAATATTGCATCAAATGTAGAATTAGAGATGTCAACCAAAGCAAAAAAAAGAGATGGTGCTTTGATTTGACCTCTAAAACCCCAGCAGTTTTCAGCATGATGAGGATATGAGGAGGTTTCTGAACAAGACTCTGAGATGAGGAGGTTTCTGAACAAGACTCTGAGATGAGGAGGTTTCTGAACAAGACTCTGAGATGAGGAGGTTTCTGAACAAGACTCTGAGATGAGGAGGTTTCTGAACATGACTCTGAGATGAGGAGGTTTCTGAACATGGAGAACATTTGTTCACATGCTCTCTATAAAGGACAGTGTGATCAACAGTTGGGAGAATGCAGTAAACTGTATCACTGTATGTTATTTGTCACAGTATCTTATTTAGGTCCATAAATAAATACATTCAATTAGATACCTTTAAACAATCTGCACTCTTATGTCTTGAGCAACTGTTACTAAACAAATAGCAAATCTGAGCCAGAGGCTAAATTAATGCCTGTACCACATTATTTATTTAATTGTTACTTTTTTTTATTGCATTATTTTGTTTGATCAAGTACCATTCAAGTATTTCCTGCCTACTCACTTTCAAACATACAGTAAGAAGAGCTGAAATGTCAAATTGCAGCTTGAAAATACCTGTCTTTGGTAGCAGTAGTGTTTTGTGGTAATATGAATTGGTGCATATTTATAATGCTATTAGTTTTCTATCAGTTAATAATTAACTACGTTTTAAATAATGCCGCAGTACAGGGGATTCCAGAGGGATCACCATGCTGTGGATATTTCCAGAGAGGTGACACACACGTGGTTTCTCATTGAAGGCATGAGGAGGTGCAGGCTAAGCAGTTGAAGGTATGAGGAGGTGCAGGCTAAGCAGTTGAAGGTATGAGGAGGTGCAGGCTAAGCTGTTGAAGGTATGAGGAGATGCAGGCTAAGCAGTTGAAGGTATGAGGAGGTGCAGGCTAAGCAGTTGAAGGTATAAGGAGGTGCAGGCTAAGCAGTTGAAGGTATGAGGAGGTGCAGGCTAAGCAGTTGAAGGTATGAGGAGATGCAGGCTAAGCAGTTGAAGGTATGAGGAGGTGCAGGCTAAGCAGTTGAAGGTATGAGGAGGTGCAGGCTAAGCAGTTGAAGGTACGAGGAGGTGCAGGCTAGGCAGTTGAAGGTATGAGGAGGTGCAGGCTAAGCAGTTGAAGGTATAAGGAGGTGCAGGCTAAGCAGTTGAAGGTATAAGGAGCTGCAGGCTAAGCAGTTGAAGGTATGAGGAGGTGCAGGCTAAGCAGTTGAAGGTATGAGGAGGTGCAGGCTAAGCAGTTGAAGGTATGAGGAGGTACAGGCTAAGCAGTTGAAGGTATGAGGAGGTGCAGGCTAAGCAGTTTGACTCAAGTCTTGTACTTTTGTGCAGTTTTGAGGTTTGATTTGAGGGTGCTTTATCTTTAGCCTGGTAACCCATCTGGTCATGTGAGCATGATGGTTTTAACCAGACTACTGTTATGTTTTCCACACTCCTGTATTTCAAGTCAAATATCTTTTTGACCAAGATAAAGAAGAAGTTGAAACAGGGTTCTTCTAGCAAAATGCAGCTGAATCAGGTGCCTCTCAGCTCGAGGAAAATAAACTTCTAGAGAACAAAATTATAAAGACACTTTCAACACTAGACCAGACTAACCTTCTGACTAACCTTCTGATGACTAACTTCCATCAGAATCCATCTGAATCAGGTGAAAACACAGTAGTGTCGAAATGTCTGCTTGCACAATTAGAGGCTATGAATCTATAGGTGTGCTCCGTCCACTCACTTTTATTCTCTGATAAAGAGGAAATTATTGGCTACTGGCTGCTTTATCTTAAGATATATAAGTAAACGCAATAACTTGAGCACATCAAAAACACAGTTTTACCACTTAAAAGACCAACAACCATTAAAACCACATCACAATTAGTTATACTGTGACTCAAGTAATTTATGATCTAACTATTTATGTGATTCTTCCACCAGTGAAGATAGTGGTTCACTAAGAACCAGTCAAATGTTCATTTCCCTAACTGCATGGTCCCTTGGCCAGAGCTCAAATGGTGGCTGACTATTCCTGTTACATAGGCCTCTGTGACACATAGGCCATCTGGCATTAGATACAGTACAACACCAGCTAGTGACAGACACCACCTGTTGCGACACACCAGATCCCAGTAGTCAACACTTGCCTCTCATGCAGTTTTCTTCCAGTGGTTGCACATTGCATATAATTCAAGATTATGGCCAAGAACATTATTGAGGTAATCTCTGAAAACTTTATTTTGAAAACAAAGAAGCAAACCTTCAGCTAAAGCTTGAGTTATTTATGGCAGTCTGGGGGGAACCATTGCATTGCCTCAGTTGTTATTTGTTCACTCTACCATACAACAAATACACTTACAATAAACAGCAATATTTTATAACACAATCCTAATAAGCAGCATCAAAACCTCCCACAGGAGTATAAAGACTAAGATGAAGAATATTATGTGCCATCAAAACTCCCAATGAGGATTACAGGTCCCTTGTTATGAGTCAAATGACAGTTTAAACAGGTTTGGACTGTTGACATGAATTCAGTAGAAGCAATCTCTTCAAAAAAATAAACCACGAAGCTGATAAAGGAAGTGATCTTCTTTGCTCTTGCGTGCCCCACAGCAGGCATTCATATAGTCCCAAGCACAGCGCTTGCAGTAGTCGTAGAAATGTTGCTCTGCTTTCTTCAGCGTGCTGTTTAAGTCCAATGTTCCCTGAAGGCTGCACAGAGAAGGCAAGGGTTGACCAACAGATTCACAACTACAACTGGGATTATATTTCATGCCATAGAGACACTGCGGAACGCGTCATCATTCAGAAACCACGCCAAACACGGGGGAAAACACAAAGGACCAACTATCGTGCCAACTTCTAGCAAAACAAACCGTGGCTAACCGGGCGAACAAAGGAACTCTCGTCAGATACAGATAGTTTTGCAGATATCTAGGAGGAATTGGCTAGTGTCAAATAATGAGACGTTGTGTGCGTTTACTTCATTCATTTGAACTGCTAACGGGACGTGAGCTGATCACGTTTGTCTGCTGACTTTCTGCTTCCTGAAACTCCCCCCCAATCCTGGCGTTCTCCTATGTCGCGTGCTGCACACAAAGATCTTATATACGGAAGATGAACACTCCAACTTACTTCATTGACAGATAGATCCACATTTTTCTTCTCAACGGCTTCCTTGTTTTGCTCGGGAGTACAAAAGAATTGGTGATTATTTATATTTGTTGTGTGCGCAGCCCAACACACAACAGCTTTTAGCTATGTTTAATTCAAGGAAAATGACGCTGGTCTATGGGAGTGAACGGAGCGATTTCCCCCGTGATGGGCGTGGCCTATTTCAAGCAGTGTCTCTATAGCTAACATAGACCGACCTGCTGGCAAACTGGATGAGCTGTACGTCATCTTGGCACCTCATCAGAGACTCTTTGTTTTCTAACAGGATGGTTGCGCAGATGAAGAGCTCAAAGGTGAAATCCGTGTTGATGGCCTGGGCCTCTGACTCTGGATTACCGTCTGGAATCATACGAAAAATCACAAAACTGATGTGAGACACTGAACAGGGCTAACTGGCCTTCCATATAGTACAGTATCATCATTCATGTCATATCGGCAATTTGAGTTATGGGTTTCACCTGTGCCGGGTCTTGTCGCCAGCCTTTCCTGATAGCGGGCACGGTCTACTTGTAGGGAGATGAGCTCTAGGTGGTCACAACTCAGGATCTCAAACAACCGCAGTGCATCACTGTGTTCAAACTCCCTCTGGAAACCCAGCAGCAGCCATCTAAAAGAGGGACAACACACACACACACACACACACACACACACACACACACACAAACAAACAAATGGAATATGTATGCTCTGCACCACATCGTTCGAAGGAATGGAAGAGGCTGTGTGATTATGCATAAATTGAGAGGCCGGGGAGGTTAGGCTGTAGAAGAGGCCGGGGAGGTTAGGCTGTAGAAGAGGCCGGGGAGGTTAGGCTGTAGAAGAGGCCGGGGAGGTTAGGCTGTAGAAGAGGCTGGGAGGTTAGGCTGTAGAAGAGGCTGGGAAGTTAGGCTGTAGAAGAGGCTGGGAAGTTAGGCTGTAGAAGAGGCTGGGAAGTTAGGCTGTAGAAGAGGCTGGGAGGTTAGGCTGTAGAAGAGGCCGGGGAGGTTAGGCTGTAGAAGAGGCTGGGAGGTTAGGCTGTAGAAGAGGCTGGGAAGTTAGGCTGTAGAAGAGGCCGGGGAGGTTAGGCTGTAGAAGAGGCCGGGGAGGTTAGGCTGTAGAAGAGGCTGGGAGGTTAGGCTGTAGAGGGTAGGCTATATCACTCCGCTTCACAGCTGCTCTAATCAACAAAAACGCTTCACAGCTGCTCTAATCAACAAAACGCTTCAAGCAATATCACACTCGAGCTCGTGCTGTTGTCTAAAATGTTTCACAGCTGCTCTAATCAACAAAACAAACACCAGCCACGTTACAAGCTGAGGGCACTATTTTTGTTGAGGAATAAATAGAGAAATCATATATTTTCTCAGCTTTTTGTCATTTTTTTCATCAACTTTGTTTAATAGAACTGTTGTATAAAAGCAATATCACACTTGAGATCGTGCTGTTGTTGTCTAATATCGTCACTGCTGTGATTATCTTCGGCACTCGGCCTGCGGCCTCGTGCCTACGACCGAATCACAGCCGTGACGATATTAGCCAACAACAGCACTCCCTCTCGTGTGATATTGCTTATATATATATATATATACAGTATATATATATATATATATATATATTTATATATATATATATATATATATATATATATATATATATATATATATATATATATATATATATATATATATATACAGATCCTTTCCAAAAAATTTGAATATCATGGAAATACCATGGATGACCGTGGGCTTCAGCAGATTGTCAAGCAAAGACGATTTAAAACATTTGACTGAGATTCAGAGGGAGTGGATTGAGGCTGGAGTCAGTCATACTGTAACTGAGAAGTAACTGCTGATTTTCTTCACACTATTCTAATTTCTTGAAATACTGTTTTGGGGGTTTTCTGGAGCTGTAGGCCAAAATTATGAAAAATGAAACAAATAAAGGCTAGAAATATTTCACTTTGTGTGTAATTAAGCAATATCACATGAGAGGGAGTGCTGTTGTTGGCTAATATCGGCACTGCTGTGATTCGGTCGTAGGCACGAGGCCGTAGGCCGAGTGCCGAAGATAATCACAGCAGTGCCGATATTAGCCAACAACAGCACTCCCTCTCGTGTGATATTGCTTTTATACAACTGTTCTATTAAACAAAGCTGATAAAAAAAATGACAAAAAGCTGAGAAAATATATGATTTCTCTATTTATTCCTCCGCCAACAAAAATAGTCCCCTCAGCTTTCTGCTTTGCCGAAAATGTAGCCTAATCAGCCTAATTAACTGCAGGCTGTCTACTTTACTACTGTCTACTCTACAGCTGTGAAGCGTTTTGTTGATTAGAGCATCTGTGAAGCGGAGTGATCTACACACAGTGAAGCGCCAGTGCGTTATCGTGAAATATCGGCACTGGTAGGATCCCTCTTGTCCAATCAAATTGCCCGGCCGGAACTACCTGTTGTATAATGAATCTATAATCTATGAAAGTTTCACTTTTTGAAAGGAATTATGGAAAGAAACTAACGTTTTGCCATATCTATGCAACTTAAATAAAAGAAGTCTATTCTGACAACCTGGTGTGCGCTGGATTTCCTTACTACTGCTATTTCTGCTGTTCCTGCTCCAGCTGCACCCGGGACTAGCAGCACAGCTGTGCTGCTATATATATATATATATATATATATATATATATATATATATATATATATATATATATATATATATATATATATAAGAAAGTAGTGCCCTGTGCACTTCCTCCCTGTGCACTTCCTTCCTATATATATATATATATATATATATATATATATATATATAAATAAAAGAGAACCAAGTCATGAGTAACAAGATCATATTAAAAGTGACCATAGGGAGATGATTGAGGAGTTACAATCTAATGAGGGATAGCGCACTTGCCTTGCGCTGTTGCAGCACCAGCTAGTTTTCTAGATTGAGTGATAGGATGTTGTCTTGTTAATATAATATTATTTATTTATTTTAACTTATGGGTTTATTGATATTGTATATTGTGAAATACAACCACATCTATGTGGATCGGCTATGTGAAATACGACCACATCCATATTCAGATGCACAGAGGAAAATAAAGAATGGTGCTGAAGAGGTCGCAAGCAGTGTGTGCACAGTACCTGTGGCAGAAGGCGAAGCTCTCCATGCTGTCTGTGACTAAGTGTGCATGGAGCTGTGGGTCTAGTTCCTTCAACACCGCCGCTTCTAACTCTGAAACACATTCAGAGTAGGGATGCACCAATATGAAATATTGGCCGATAAGGATAACCGATATTAACCTTGCTGTTATGGTCATTTCTGTGATAATCACATTTTGTACATACTGAAAAACACATGTAAACACTGAATTTGAAAAAGTAATGCATTTCTGTGTTTCCAAAACATTTGGAAAAGCCCATAAATCATAGATTTACCACCTCATAGATTTTCCTCTTGATGTGAACATTTTGGCTGATACCGATGACCGATATTAACATTGCAACACCGATGCCGATGTGTTAAAAAATGACTAACATTGGCCGATACCGATGTGATTGCCGATATACCGTGCATCCCTAATTCAGAGCCGCCTTTTCAGATGCATGTACTGCAGAGTCTCATCTGATTTTATTGCAGATATGGTGATAATGACAAGGTATATATGAGCAAAATTGCAGCTTTGAAATAGCATAACATGACTGATTACATGTAGTCAAAGGAGTTTCTTGTCACATGCAAACAAATGTATGCAAAGTGTAAATTAAACTGCACAGAATGTGTGCATGTTACATGGTTATTACTGTTGTGGCTTGGGGTTCCCACTCCTCAATTGAAATATGGCCCGTTGCTTTATCGCAAACAAACTGGGATGTGGCGGTTGAATGACATCTGTTGAATGACATCTGTTTTGTTAGGGTTCCATTTGCAGAAACTGGGAGCTGGGAAGTTCACTGTTGAATAGCGTCACATCCGTTTAAACGAGTCAGATCTTGGTCAGATCCAGTCGCTAGCCAGACTAGCCATTGGTAGCAATAACAGTTGATAACAAGGCATTTTGCACATACAAACACTGCAGCAACATGTCCACACAGATAGAAGTTAGACAGTGTGTGTGTACAGCTGATTTAATGAGACACAAACAAGACAGAAGTGCTAATAAACAGACTTTACTACAATTTTAACTACTGTTGTTGCGCGGAGCAGCCATCTTGGATTTTTGAGGTCGGGGCTGCTGAGGCTCCTACGAGTTTGGGAGAGAAAATATGAGCACTGGTGACGTCACCGTTTGTACAAAAGGCCAGGAAGTTCTGCTGTTAGAATTATTTTAGTTTCTAGACTTTTAATCAGGCAGATTGGCCACCACTTGGGACCACCCAATATTAGTAGGACCCCAATCAGGGGCGTCATGCAAACCAAAATTCTGAGGGGTCGACCAAAGGTCCCCGGCTAAAATAATTCAGTGGCAACTGAAGGTCTGAATAGATCTGCAATGATTCAATCAGTCTGCCCAGATAAAGTGTGCTGAATCCACTCATGATTGAATCAGTCCATTTAGCTATTTCTAAAATGTTGGCCATTTGAAGCCAGATTTAGAGGAAGATCTCATTTTAAATTTTCATTGGGATTAGAGTGTTGTGATATCATGATTAAGTTTTAACCATCAATATTTTTTTCAATATTCCTTTTCTCATTACGGTGAATACTGTATATTTATTTAGAGATTTTGGTGATTGTGCTTTTATGGTTATTAGCTTAGTCACTTCGACACTAGCTTCTACACTGCTGCCACTTTTCTTGAAATAGCTAAATCTTGCTTCACCCAAAATGTTATTCACATAAAAGACTATATCCACAATGCAAATTATTTTAAAGAACTGCATCTTGACCTGGAGACATCAAATGGAATTCACTGTTTTGCTAACTACAGTATAACATGTGATAGTGGTGGTGGTAAAAACAAACAGCTCACTGCCATAACAGCTCTGGCTAACATTACAATGCTAACTTTAGCTGCATGGTAGTACAAGTATAGCCAACTAACTTGCTATGCAAACTATAGGCCTACCCAGGGCCGGCCCTAGCCATCTGGGGGCCCTAAGCAGGATATAGATCAGGGGCCCCCTCCCAGGGGCGGGGGTTTGGGGGCATCCGCGCTGGAAGTACTTTTAAGTAGGGGGTGCTGTAAGGAGGGGATTCTCTGTGCTGCCCGCTAGGGCAGCGCCGAAGAAAATTTGACGTTTTTGGACTTTTAGCCATATTTAGAAGAATATTTAAAACAAACAAACATGACAATGACGCTCGTTTGTAGCCCTATCAGTGTCAAGCAAGCGTGTAGAACCCAGCAGCCATAGGGGTTGCCAGGTCAGTTAAACCAGGGGTTCCCAACCTTTTTTGTGCCAAGGACCGGTAGATACATGCAGGACCGGTTGTCAATTTTAATGGTTTTAGTTACATATATATTTACTCACCAGGTGGCGACAAAAGGTAAATATCAGCCTTTTGTGTTGTATGTAGCCTACAGTATTTATGTTTTTGTTTAAACTACAAACATAAATAAACGTCAACCTATGTTTTAACTACCACACACAGCCTATAATATTATAGCCTATGTTTATAAAAAAAAAAAAAAGAAAAAAAAAAAAAAAAAAAATTTTTTTTTTTTTTGGGGGGCCCCCCCAACTCCCGGGGCCCTAGGCAGCCGCTTGGTTCGCATTATGGGCGGGCCGGCCCTGGGCCTACCTATAATAACTAACAGCATGAATTTTACTTCCCCCTTCTTTTCTTTTTTCAAAAAATCTGAGGTGGCAACTGCCCCCTCAGTTTCAATGGGCATGACGCTTCTGACCCCAATCTTCAAGGGCATTCAGTCCTTGATGGCAGTCGACCACATGTCCTGAAAATCTAGTCCTAGCTACTGTGTCGCTTCCAATTGCTGTTTGAAGTCCTTTTCAGATGTTAAGTGTGCGTGCATCAAATAAACCACACATTATAACAATCAGGGGCCGGTTGCACCAACTGGTCTTACACTGGTCTTAAGCTAAGTTGGTCGTAACTTTACGACCTAACAGCTACGCCGGTTGCACCAAGACGGCTTAAGCCTTATTTTCACTACGACCAGGCGTAACTCCTACGCCTGGTCAGGAGGAGGCGTAGAGCCTGCCTGTAACACAGATCTCCGCGGAGACCTTTTTGACCGTCATCGTCGTAACACCGCCAGTTCGCCGTCTTTGAAAGCACGACGTTAGATTATAACTAACTAGTTGTGTGGCTTAGCCTTCCAAAATGTTGCCGTTAGTTTTTTAGAATGTAATACATAGAATTGGGAACGTTACATTCAATTTCATTCAGACTGTCTTTCTGGCTCAATCGCCGCCATCTTTCCCCCGGAGCGAGGGAGGGTGAGAGGAGGGAGGGTGTTTTACAGTAGTGGCTGAGAGAGCGTAGTGGCTCAGTGCTCCAAGCAGGTCGCGAGGCATATTTTTTGCAACATCATCCAATCAGGGGGCATTCCCTGGCAATTCACATGGACGCGCATTGCTACAACCAGCATAGTTAAGACCAGACATAAGCCGTGTTGGTGCAACAGGCGTAAGTCCATGGTCTTAACTAAGACCGACGTAGGAGTTACGACCAGGCATAGTTAAGACCAGTTGGTGCAACTGGCCCCTGAACATTTCGACTAACAAAGTGGTGCATAATTGTGATGTGGGTATGAAGACAAAATAAATCTTCTTGTTTGGACATCGTCTCATCTCGGGTTCTAACTGGACCTTCTGTGGAGGTTGCCACCGGATAGTAATCAGTTTAATTAAATAGCCCAATTCTTTACACCATTCGAGCTCATGACCTTTGAACCATCACATTACCATTTCCTAGTTATAAAGGAATGCCCCAATACTCCTGCTTTGCCACTAGAGGTCCTGAATGTGAGGTACCTGTCAAAGGTACTTCATATAGTCTGTGTATGGTCATATAAATATTTGTTTTAGAATTTCAATGTATTTCAGTGTTATGAACATTTCATTTTCACACTCTTTTCTTGAGCTGTTTTTTGTGTGTGTGTGCCATAGAAATAGTGAACAAATCATGGCATTATCACAACATGGAAACATACTGTAAGCTTATGAACTTGTATTGTTGTTCTCATTCTCAATCCCACCTATTTTCCTGTGAAGGCCATCAGCCCTGAAGTCCTTGGAGAACTTCTCCATGTAGCAGGAGAAACTCCAGAAAGTGTCGACCTCAGAGTCCAGAACCTCCAGAAAGCGGCTACACAGGTCATTCATCCCCTGGGCATAACTGACCTCTGGGTGATAAAACAAGAGAAACAGCACAGAGTCAACGTTTGTAATGAGATACTCAGTGTCACTAAAGCTGAGATGGGCAAAACACTCCTGTTGACAAGCTGAGTGAACAAACATGCTAGACAATCAGATAAAGTGCTGATTCAACAGCGTTGAGCAACATATTGCTTTCACAACACAAACAAATATTTGTCCTCAGAGGATTCTTTCATAATGGAGAAGCTGCCTGTGGCTGCCTAGGGTGACAAGTGAAGTCAAAGTCAAAGCAGGAAGCAGCTAGACATATTCTATAGACGGTTTTAACTTGACAACAAAAACATTCTAAATTGAACCCCCGCTCACTTCCTGTTGCAGTGTTTGCTATGGACATAAAAGAAAAAAGAAACATTCAAGTGCAGGACTGACCATTCCGTGAAAACCGTCTATACAGCTGAGCAGCGAAAACAAAAGTAACGATGTCGAGTGAATATTTCTGCAGTTTGCCGAATGCTGAGAAAAAGGAAGTGCTGTGGGGTTGCGCTCTGGTGAAAACCGTCTATACAGCAGTGGTTCTCAAACTGTTTTGGCTTCAGTTCCCCCTTTCCCTGATTTTTGAAGCCAAGTACCCCCTTCACCCAACTACAACATTTTGCTTAGAAAACGGCAAGAGAAAACTATAGCATATGACGCAATGAATAAATGATAACCCACCTTTTGAAGGATATAAAATTACAACATAAGAAATGGAGTGAAAGACTTACAATTATTGCCTCCTGAGCATATATATTTTAATCTTTCATTTATTTTCAAGAATTAGTCTTTCATTTTCCCATTTCCCCTCCTCTCTCAAGTACCCCCTGTAGTACTGCCATGTACCCCTAGGGGTGTGTGTACCCCAGTTTGCTGTACAGAAATAGATAACAGAGAGGGATATGGAGGCCAACATCAATCAAGATATTTGTAGGCTATTATTTCTGAATGTCACCCTGATTCTTCTTTACCTGGATGAAAAGCAGCAAAAGTGATGAGGATATCTCTCAACACCAAGAGATTGCCCGAACCTTCACCCCTGGAAGCACATTAGGTATTAACATCGTATATTTCTCAAGGTGAGTTGGATTAGTTCAACACCTCTGAAGAAGAAAGATGACTTTATTAGATGATAGATCTGCACAGAATATAATGTTGATGAGTCATGCCAGCCATCTGAGCAAGCTTTATCAAAAACATAAAGGGCTGGCTGCTCAGACATGGATAAGACCTAGTCCCAAACTTAAAACATTATGAGGTCCAGTACTTATGAGCAACCAGCCCAAAGTCTCTCAATCCCAGTTTGTCAGTGCCTTCACGTTTATACAGCAGCAGCAACCCTTCTATCTGCCAAAACAGCAGAGCACGTCCTGCATCCTACATGACTACAGCCCACGTCCTGCATCCTACATGACTACAGCCCACGTCCTGCATCCTACATGACTACAGCCCACGTCCTGCATCCTACATGACTACAGCCCACGTCCTGCATCCTACATGACTACAGCCCACATCCTGCATCCTACATGACTACAGCCCACGTCCTGCATCCTACATGACTACAGCCCACGTCCTGCATCCTGCATGACTACAGCCCACATCCTGCATCCTACATGACTACAGCCCACGTCCTGCATCCTACATGACTCAGCCCACGTCCTGCATCCTACATGACTACAGCCCACATCCTGCATCCTACATGACTACAGAGCACGTCCTGCATCCTACATGACTACAGACCACGTCCTGCATCCTACATGACTACAGAGCACGTCCTGCATCCTACATGACTACAGAGCACGTCCTGCATCCTACATGACTACAGACCACGTCCTGCATCCTACATGACTACAGCCCACGTCCTGCATCCTACATGACTACAGCCCCCGTCCTGTATCCTACATGACTACAGACCACGTCCTGCATCCTACATGACTACAGAGCACGTCCTGCATCCTGCATGACTACAGAGCACGTCCTGCATCCTACATGACAACAGACCACGTCCTGTATCCTACATGACTACAGAGCACGTCCTGTATCCTACATGACTACAGAGCACGTCCTGCATCCTACATGACTACAGCCCACGTCCTGCATCCTACATGACTACAGACCACGTCCTGCATCCTACATGACTACAGAGCACGTCCTGCATCCTACATGACTACAGACCACGTCCTGCATCCTACATGACTACAGACCACGTCCTGCATCCTACATGACTACAGAGCACGTCCTGCATCCTACATGACTACAGAGCACGTCCTGCATCCTACATGACTACAGAGCACGTCCTGCATCCTACAGTACATGACTACAGACCACGTCCTGCATCCTACATGACTACAGACCACGTCCTGCATCCTACCAGCCAGGAAGGCACTATTTCATGCTGCTCCACTCACAAACAATACCCTGTCAGGATGCTGGTGACAGTCAGAAACTGAATGATCACTTTTGGCTGGTTAGGGTTAGGGTTAGGGTCTGGCTGATTGCTCCCACAAACTCTGTGTCAAGGGTCAGCAATCAAATTCCAGAGACTGACTATCTGTTCTGACGCGTAACTTAAAGGCCGGCTTTACCATGGGGAATATGAATATATATTAAATCTCACGCCCCTAAGGTTTTAGAATCCGTTGAAATTTTTGAAATTGGTTGTTTCCCGCCAGAGATATCACCAGAAATCCACTCTGTGTGGAGGGGGGGGGGTGGTGGAGGGGAGGGGCGGGTGCGGGGACCCGAAATACTACATTTCCCACAATGCACTGGGCTCGCGTGGCCTTCGTTTCCATGCCCACCCCTCAGGCAATTGGCTGATATCAAACTCCAGTAGGTGGCGGTAATGCACATATATGTTTGCCAACCGCCATAAAACTCAAAGAAGAAGAAGAAGGCTTCGACAATAAAACAAGAGAACAAGAAAAAATCGAAAATAAATCGAAAATAAAATTGCACCAAATTGCACCAAATTTAAACCGATGTATATATGTCGGGAGATGTCTTCATAAAAAAAAATTCATGCATTTTAAGGCATTTTCGTAGGAGTTACGCGCATCTGATGTTGTAACTATTTTCTGTAAAAATGTGTAAAAATGGGTACATTGCTCAGCGTTGATTTCGTTACTTCAACTCACCTACTACTAGATGTAAAATTTGACGAGCTTTCCAATGCCGCCAGTCCCGTGTCTTTTGGTGCTTCCATTCCAGAGATATGGTCTCTTGGCAAGGAGCTATGGAAAGCTAACCTAGCTACAGTATGCTATGCGGGTGAACAAGATGGCTGCCTTTTGCTTTTCGTCGAGAGCTCTGAAGGGGCGTGGAGGACCTCTAGAGGCGGGACCATGGCTCACAAGACTTGTATTTCATAGGCGCTCGAGTTCCGCAACGGGGAGGGAGGCCGGATGACGCGTAACGCGTCATCCGGCTTCCCTAAAATATGTGAGAGATGCCTGATAGGTCAGGCAGTGAAGCTCCAATTTCAAAAATTTCAATGGATTCTAAAACCTTAGGGGCGTGAGATTTAATATATATTCATATTCCCCACGGTAAAGCCGTCCTTTAAATTTGAATTGACAATAGAAAAAGGCATGCTGCTGACTATGATTGGCTGACTTTGCAAAACACGGTGATGCTAATGTGAAACTCATGACAGTTCAAACAGTCCAAATGCATGTTGTTCAATTAATAGTTTATGGTGAAGGACTCAAGGTGTTGGATAAAGCTAGTGAGCGGTTAAACCTTAAATCAGTGATACTCAACTTGCGGCCCGTGGGCCAGATGCGGCCCGTGATAGGGTGCCAAGTGGCCCCCTGGCCATTTTCAAATTCACAATGAAAACTATAAACTTCGACTGAGCTCCAGCTAAATTCTCAAATATCGCCACCTGCTCACCCTGCCCACTTACTTATGTACTAACTACCTTAACTTAACCTATCCTGTGTGCACAAAGTTATCAGACTAAACTCCGGCTGACACCCCAAATACCTACAATCCGCTACAAAAAAAATTATATTATTAATGTTTGTTTATTAACTGGCCCCTGGCCTCCTGTCATTTTGCAAAAGTGGCCACAGGGGCAAAGCAAGTTGAGTATCCCTGCCTTAAATGATACCCTAGATAATACAATGTTAAATTGATATGATTATTGATTAGTTAAACAGATTCGAGACCCGAACTATAACAGTAGCACTCACAGGTAATAGAACTGTAACACTAGCACTCACAGGTAATAGAACTGTAACACTAGCACTCACAGGTAATAGAACTGTAACAGTAGCACTCACAGGTAATAGAACTGTAACACTAGCACTCACAGGTAATAGAACTGTAACACTAGCACTCACAGGTAATATAACTGTAACAGTAGCACTCACAGGTAATAGAACTGTAACACTAGCACTCACAGGTAATAGAACTGTAACACTAGCACTCACAGGTAATAGAACTGTAACAGTAGCACTCACAGGTAATAGAACTGTAACACTAGCACTCACAGGTAATAGAACTGTAACACTAGCACTCACAGGTAATAGAACTGTAACAGTAGCACTCACAGGTAATAGAACTGTAACACTAGCACTCACAGGTAATAGAACTGTAACACTAGCACTCACAGGTAATAGAACTGTAACAGTAGCACTCACAGGTAATAGAACTGTAACACTAGCACTCACAGGTAATAGAACTGTAACACTAGCACTCACAGGTAATAGAACTGTAACAGTAGCACTCACAGGTAATAGAACTGTAACACTGGCACTCACAGGTAATAGAACTGTAACAGTAGCACTCACAGGTAATAGAACTGTAACACTGGCACTCACAGGTAATAGAACTGTAACAGTAGCACTCACAGGTAATATAACTGTAACACTAGCACTCACAGGTAATAGAACTGTAACAGTAGCACTCACAGGTAATAGAACTGTAACACTAGCACTCACAGGTAATAGAACTGTAACAGTAGCACTCACAGGTAATAGAACTGTAACAGTAGCACTCACAGGTAATAGAACTGTAACAGTAGCACTCACAGGTAATAGAACTGTAACACTAGCACTCACAGGTAATAGAACTGTAACAGTAGCACTCACAGGTAATAGAACTGTAACAGTAGCACTCACAGGTAATAGAACTGTAACAGTAGCACTCACAGGTAATAGAACTGTAACAGTAGCACTCACAGGTAATAGGTCAGGTGTCTGTTAGTTCGAGGCACATCCTTGTCAATGATTCGTATGGCCTCCTGTAGCTCCTTCAGGTCGAATGTAACGCGCTCAAACAACACCTGATGTTCACAGGGAGGAAGAGAGAAAACACAGACAAAAAAACAGACCATACTTTAGACTTGGTTATATATCATATTAGAAACTATACTATACTGCACTAAACTATACTAAACTATACCATTAAATACATACATCTATAGTGAGAGTATGGTAGTCTGATGAAGGGATGCACATTTCCGGAGCCAATTTCCTTGTATGTGTACATACTTGGCCAATAAAGCTGATTCTGATTCTGACATAAAGTATTACTGTCTGAATGCACAATCTATCAGCTGTTCTTATGTGCTCACACTTTAGCAAGCACTACACACCTTAGGTCAGTGGTTCTCAAAAGTGGGGTCAAGGGACCCCTAGGGTTCCTTGAGGTGATTCCAGGGGGTCCCCAGCAAAAAGCGGAATAATTTATTTTCACTATAATTTCATCCATAAATAATGACAATGTATGACTATTTTGGTCATGGGTTTCATAAACTCTATGTAATAAAACTACCGTAATCTAAACTATCTAAAAGCAAAACATCTTATAAGATGGGGGACCCTGGGACAGAATCTTATCAGATGGGGGTCCGTGGTCTAATTTGTGCAGTTTAGGGGTCCTTGACGTGAAAACAAAGGTTTGAGATCCATTGCCTTAATAGCACAAGCAGGTGAATGGCGAACACAGTTTGTTTAACTAACTTAACTAGGTCTAACCAGTGGCGATTCTAGACTCTGTTGGGGCCCTAGGCAAATATTCCAAGGGGCCCCGTCCAACCAGCGTTCATCACAATTATTTTATAAATAATTGGTCAAAAAAAAGTACAAAATCTAAACTTTTTTTATTCAAAAACAATAAAAACCTAAATAAATAACCCAATAACTTCAACATTGTCACATTATATATTATACAGTGCACTTATAGTGATCACCTTGGGATGGGTCAAACTGATCACTATCAGCAGATGATCATTATAACAGATTTTCTTCTTTTTCTTTATTTCTCGTGCAGATTACCATGTAATTGACATTTGTATATTTATGACATGAATACAGTACATATAAAGTAATGAAATGGACAGCTTCGCTATTTACTGAATGTTATTGACTTTAAAAATACAGTAAGTTAGGCCTCCAGCTATTGTAAGTAAAAAATATATAAAATGTAGTTTTAAACATTTCTTCCACTGTTCTCAGGTGTGCCAAGGCTCAAAATGATCACTGTAAGCAGAGTATTGATCACTATAAGTGAATTATTTGCTGTGTGGAGAGGGTGGGTGGGGTTGTTATAGAGCTAGATTGCCATTTTGCTTATTGATTGAGATAATAAGTCCTGGAGTTGGCATTTGTGTCCAGTGATCTTGCTGGACTGATTCAGTCTGTCAGTCTGCATTCAGTAGCCTACTATGTAACTGCTTAATCAGTAGGCCTGTCTGCTCCACTATCTGGCTTTCCTTTTCCTCATCCTCTTTTTTTTGGCCAGCTAGCGATGCGAGTAGCTGGCCACTACAAACGGTCATGTCTGCCAGCACTGTTGACGAGACTGTTGAAGTGTCATGCCCAGGCCACGGTGTGGCCTGCTCTGCCTGCTGTGTGATTATTTACTGAGGAGCTAAACTCAGTGGACATTCAGTGGTATGCTGTACAGAAATTAGTTGTGTTGTGTTTATTCCTTGTGTAGTCTCTGTCTGCTCCCCACCTGTTCATGTTCCCTCGTTAAGTCTGCCTTAATTCCTCCCACCTGTTGCCTATGTGTCTCGTTAGTCTGCCCCATTACCTGAGTTCTCCCCACCAATCAGTTCTCCCGTTTTGCCCTGTGTTCCTGCCTTCCCAGCTGTCTATATATTGTCTGAGTCTGTGGGTGGTGTTTGTCGGTTCATTGTCTCTCTGTTCCCCGGTGTGGTATGTACTAGCAACCCTGTCCTGTGTTCTGTATTTTTGATATCCTGTTCCTGAGTATAGCCTAGCCTCGGGCTAGTGCGTTTTGTTTTTGTATTTTGACGTTCCTGAGTAAAGACTTTTTCTGTTATACCTGAAACCTTGCCTGCTGCTTCTCTCTCCTCTGCATTTGGGTCCACATCACTACACCATCTAACCACACCCTAACATGAAGAGACTGTTGAAGAGAGTTCTTCTACACGTTACTTTTGTAAAGTTTTTTTATGAAAATGTGTCAAATAAATAAAATCAATTCAAGAGAAAGTACATGAATCATGCAAGTTTGAGAGGAATGATTCACATATGTTCTCTTGAATTGAAAGTGAAAGTGAATGACCCTGAATCATTCCTGTCAAACGAGCATGATTCACATGCATTCTCTTGAATGTATGTTTCACTTTCAATTCAAGAGAATGTACATGAACCATACGAGTATGACGCCAATGACATGGGGCCTCTTTAGGGGGGTTTCAATGTCATTGAAAATCATCCATTGGTTGTTTATGGGGAGGGAGTTGCGGTCATTGCTGTGGAGTAATGTTTCTCAGCCATCGAGGGCCCCTAATGGCCTGGGGCCCCAAGAAATTGCCTGCATTGCCTGTTCACAAGCTGCGCCTCTGGGTCTAACTGCTCTAGCTAGCAGATATGTATCATGCCAAATAGGGTTGGCACGATGGACGATGGCATCATGATGGGCCGACCCCCCCATCGACCTCTGAGCCTTCTACATCGGATCATCGTAATTCATTATCTGTTAGAATTAAAATTGTGCCGTTTTAATAATAAAAGAGGCCAAGACCACTTACCGTGACGCGCGGGGGATGCGCCGGCGGCATTAAACAAGCGCATCCAGTTCAGTTCAGGTAAGCCTCCCCTCCTCCTCCCCCTCCTCCACTCCACTGCTTCGCTGAACAGGGGGCGCTTGTTTAATGTCGCCGGGGCGTCCCCCGCGCGTGTCGGCTGTGTTGTTGTGAAAACTTTTTAAGACAAAGAAACTTCAAGTTCTTTCCTGTTTTCAACCCAAAGTGAGTACAAGTCTTCAACCGTGAATTTAACTCGCCTGTTTCCAAAGTGAAAGTTGGAGTCGCTCCATATAGATACAGCAGCAGCTGCGTTTCTCAAGCCATTTCTCCTAAACTCTCATTAGATTAGGTTCAAAAGCCCACGCGAATCTAACGTTATATCAGCCAGTAATTCAGTCGGTTTTCTGCCAGTTCGTTAAATTCAACACACACACGTTGTTGGTGAGGATCTGTAACGTTAACGTTAGTTGTTTTGCGCCGTTCAAATTGCTGGTAGTGACAGCCACTGCCCACTTCAGTCGCCTGGCTCTGTGCTGTAGCACAGAGCAGAGGCTAATAGCCTATTCAAGCCCGTTGGTATCATGTAGAGCTCAGGCTCAGCTGTCCTCTTAATATGAACGCATTGCAGCGGCTAGCCACATGGCATTGCAGCAATGCAGCGACTTAATAAATAATTAATTATTCCCCCAACCCCCAACCCCACCCCAATGACGATGCCATCGTTCAAAATGATGTTTCACTGTAAAACAATCACGATGGGTATTTTGGTGACATCGCACAACCCTAATGCCAAACAATGGCAAAGAAAACAAATCTAATGGAATTACAGCGATATGAATAATAGAGTCACAGCTTTACACTCTGAAAATGAAACAGACAATGATGAAATAAATGCATTTTAATTGGTAAAACCTGTGCCTGTAGCTCCAAGAAAGCCAGCCTGTCCCTGAGCTCCTCGCTGTGGTGCTGAGCCTCTTGCTGGGCCTGGGCCTGCCTCTGGTCAAAGTATCTGACTGCTGCCACCAACTCAGCTGGAAGGAGACAGGATTACACAGTCAAAGCTGGAAGGAGACAGGATTACACAGTCAAAGGATAAAGACACACAAGAAAGATGTTTTAAAGAGAGAGCGAGCAGGACCATAAAAAATAAAAAACATGATGGTATGAGAATGATTGACAAGAGTGACTTGGTTGACACACTACAGAACGTTTAAAGGGTTAAGTTCACCCAAAAAATGAAAATTCAGTGATTATCTACTCGATGGAAGGACAGGTAAAGGTTTTTGGTCCACAAAACATTTGTGGACTTCGCAACAAAACACTGTTGCGAAGCTGCACAGCTGCTCACCTGGTGTACTGTAATCCATGTCTCCACAAGCCCCGAGATGCCAAGTTGACTTGAAAAGACGTCATGTGCACCTGTTTGCCACATTGCTCAAAGAAGGTGAGGTGCAGTTAATACTATAGCCTGCTACAGTGAAGATTTCAGCAAAGAAAATAAATAAAAGTGTAAATGTATTTTCAAGTCAACTTGGCATCTCAGGGCTTGTGGAGACTTGGATTACAGTACACCAGGTGAGCAGTATGGAATCTTTTTTTATTTTATTTTTTATTTTTTTACGTTTGAAAGTCCATTCACTTCAATTGTTTAGGATAATTATGCAACGGTGTTTTGCTGTGGAACACCACAAATGTGTTGCGGACTAAAAAAAACTTCACCTGTCCTTCCATCGGCATGGGGTGAGTAGATGATGACTGAATTTTCATTTTTGGGTGAACTTATCCTTTAACTCATTGAGTGCCAGCCACTTTTGGAGAACGGACGCTCCCAGTGCCAGAGTTTCAGAGCGTTTTCTCGAGGCCCACAGAATATTGTGTGATATTACTATGTAAACAGCGAACACACACAAAGAACGATGAGACTCTCTTCTATCATCTGCAAAAAAAAGTTTATTGATATCATTTTCCGTTCTTTAGTTATCAGCCGGAGAAGATAGGTTGATTTCAGCAAAACACACGTTTCAATTTAGAATCTGAAATATTCAGCCTTTTGTGAAAGGAAGCATTTCAAGCACATCATTGACTCTGAAGCTAATATTTTCTGATGTAATGACACCTCAAAAATAATTTCCTTCAATAAAACAGTGAAAACAAAGGAATTTTGTTTGGCCAAATAATATTTTTTAGCTGCAACCAGCAGCCCTGGCCCCTGCGTGCGCAGACCCTACACCTTCTTGCTGGTCTTGATTTACTGCTGGTGGGCATCAGATATTCTAGCTTGTTTGCCTGTCTCTGTGCATCGAGCCTGCTGCCTGGGTCTGTGTTTACTGTCAATGGTTGTATGCTGTAGTGCCCTGCGTGCCCCACCCCCCTCCTCCTCCTCCGTGGGAGTGTCTCTGGGGCTCTGCTGCGAGTGCGTTTGCTCTGCGTTTGCTCTGCACTGAAAAGTGCGCTACACCCCGCTTTTTCACAGCCTGTCGCCGGCTCCCAGCTGAGAATAATGTAACTTTTCAGAAAGACGCTGGTGTCGGCAACTAAATCATATGGAGGGGCTATCGCAGCGGAGACAGAGGGGCTCAATTGTGGCAGCAGATTGACTGCTGTTCACAGGCACAGCTAACGTTATGCTTCATGCATATCGATGCGATTTCCGTTTCCACATGACTTCTCTCTTTTTTCCTCGCCTTTCTCTAATCTGGAGAGCACTGTCGCCACCTAATGGGTCCCTAAAATAGCTTTTACACATTCAACATCCACCATACTTTCACAGGAGATGGATCTGGCTTTGATCCACGTCCCACCGTCAAAAAACGCAATTGACGAACATACTCGTCCTTGGCACTCAATGAGTTAAGGAATCATCTGAGAAAACAGTGTGTGGTGTTAGGCCCTTACCATCAGTGCCGTTGAGCCGCAGCCGCACAGCTGAAGGAAAGAACTGCTGCCACTTCCTCTTCATGACCTGGTAACGAACGGCCAGCTGCTCCTGCAGCAGAGGGCGCTCTAAAGCTGTGGAACTGCAGGGGTACATGCCAAACAGGAAGCGCCACACCAAGCCACGCTCAGAGGGACACACACCACCTTGACAGGGATTTAAAAAGCTTGTGATCACAGTGTTTAATATAATTGACTCTTCTAAAGCCTTCTCGGTCCAGAGGTCAAGACACACATTGAGCAATTATCATTCAGCCAAACCCATCACCACTAGACCAAAACAAATCCCCATATGGATCACATGCCAGAATTAACATTCTCAGCTGAGGAAAGTCTGCGTATCACAGGGTATCGGACGGAGGCGCCATCATGCCCAATTTGGAAAACTATCACTGATCCCAACCACGGTGAACTTTACCCTGCTTCCTGGGAGATCTGACATGATGTAATGTTTTGCACCCATGAGCTCTTAAAGCTTAAGTTAGCATGTGTGTATGGATGGAATGTGCATGAAGGTTACAGGGGCACAGAAAAGGAGTGTGACTCTTCACATTCCTGCTCAGAAATGATAGATTCAATGCGACGTTTTACGTCACGTGAGAGGCTCTCTGTGTTGTAGCCAGTTTATTGTCCACACTCAGGGGGCCCGACAGTATCTTATGCCTGGTGCAAGGGCAAGTGTTGTCATTTCTACTTTCTAGCACTCAAAATATTTTTTCTCTCTTTTAATTACCATTGGGTCAGTAGTACATCAAATGACGTGTTTCAGTGACCCAGTGAAGTGACTTACAACTATGTGTACACATTATCCATCCAACGCCCAGCCAGAGTTATCCTCGTTTATACAGTTCTGAGCTTCACACTTTTCATCTAGCTACTTCCCCTGCTGAGGATCTATCTCTGTGAAGTGTTTATTGTTGTTCCCATAACATGACAGATGAATACCATTGGTGAATCTCATGATGCTATTTCCTTCTGCTGCTTAGAAACGATACCAACTCTCTAAATGGTATCTGTTGTTTTATCACAACAGTCATGCTGGAATTCTTTGCTTGAGGGGGTCCAGACAGAGTTGAATGTTGGACTTCACATAATGGTTTGACTGTGGCTCAGCCAGTATCCTGAAGCAAAGCATCACTTGACTTCCTCTTGACTTGTGGATGTGAATTGTGCTTTTCAACACCTCTGATCTTAAAGTCCTTGTCAAAACATTTTCTGAACACCAAACGGCACACAGTCATTTTTTCAAGAAACTCCTATATTTCTAATTCTAAACTGCTTGAGATAAATATGTCAGCTTTTCTTAATGAGACAGCTTTGCCAAAATATGTATGAACCTTAGAACAAATATTCTCACCAACTTTATTCTATTCATTTCACTCCCCACCCCCCATAATATTATCATGGCAATTTGGTAGCCAATTCACCTTATGTAGCCCCGCCCAGTTGACGCAGTTGTGTTATGACTTCCTGTTCAAAACTCCGTCTGTTTTACCTGCTCACTAGTACTGTACTGTCACAGGTAGTGACAAGTGTAAACACAATAGGAAGTAACTGACTGACCCCTGTCTTGCTACAGGTAGGCTACATGAAACAGCCCACTGGGTGGACAATTTGAATTGGTTGACTTTGCTTTGGCAATATAGGCTAATTTTTATAGCCTATCTCATGTCAATAAAGCAGTTCAATTGAATTGGAAAAGATAGATGATCACAGTAGATAGATAGATAGATAGATAGATAGATAGATAGATAGATAGATAGAGAGATAGATAGATAGATAGATAGAGATACAGATAGAGATAGAGATAGATAGATAGCCTAGATAGATACAGATAGATAGATAGATAGATAGATAGATAGATAGATAGATAGATAGAGATAGATAGATGATAGATAGATAGATAGATAGATAGATAGATAGATAGATAGATAGATAGATAGATAGATAGATAGATTAAATCGCTTTGCAATTAGAGCAGCATACCATTTTTGAAAATGTGCATCCTGAGCCTGGACTCGTCCACCCTCCCCTCAGCGTCCATGACCCCGGGTAAGCTGAGAGGAGCTGCGGACAGAGCAGGACAGCTGACCGCTGCCAGGCTCCTCTGGAGACTGTCCTCTCCTCTCTCACGTCCCGGAGTCCCTTCAGCCTCCATCAGTCCTCTATCTGTGCTCTCTATATCCGCGATCATGTCCCGCACAGGTGAGGAACGCGGTTTAATATACAGTCAAAACACACGAATCACCCCGGCCTTTACTCCCCATAA
>NW_028151083.1:0-34296 GCF_964638095.1 Poromitra crassiceps | reverse complement strand
AACAAAACAAACAACTTAACTGCAACATTACTATGCCCTGTTTCCACGGCAACGCTCCCTGCATAAAACGGCAACGTTTTTTAGCGTTAGTGCCTTCCTTTTACACCTGAAAACACAAAAAAGTAAAAACCGGTTCCAGAGTGGAATTATTTGATAACGTCGCCGTGTCAAGTGGTGAAACGCAATTCAGGACGCATTCAACTAGGCCAATACAGGCGTATGTTATGGCACAACGAATTGCATTGGCATTCAACAAGCATGATTTGCTAAAAACACCTAATCTGCGTTAAGTGCCTGCTATTAACTCATTGAGTGCCAGCCACTTTTGGAAAACGGATGCTCCCAGTGCCAGAGTTTCAGAGCGTTTTCAGTGATTTCTCGAGGCCCACAGAATATTGTGTGATATTACTATGTAAACACCGAACATGCCCAAAGAACGATGAGACTCTCTTCTATCATCAGCAAAAAAAAGTTTATTGATATCATTTTCCGTTCTTTAGTTATGAGCCGGAGAAGATAGGTTGATTTCACCAAAAAGAGACGTTTCAAACTAGAAGCTGAGATAATTAGCCTTTTGTTAAATGAAGCATTTCAAGCACATGACTGACTCTGAAGCTAATATTTTCTGATGTGACACCTCAAAAATAATTTCCTTCAATAAAACAGTGAAAACAAAGGAATTTTGTTTGGCAAAATAATATTTTTTAGCTGCAACCAGCAGCGCTGGCCCCTGCGTGCGCTGCTGGTTGCAGCTTCTTGCTGGTCTTGATTTACTACTGGTGGGCATCAGATATTCTAGCTTGTGTTTGCCAATCCTGTCCTGCTGTCTGGGTCTGTCTGGGTCGGTGTTGTATGCTGCCCTGCGTGGTAGGGCCGCGCTGTGCGCTGTCCAAAAATCGGAACTGGGCATCGAGACCTGTAAGCCCTAGATTAACGTTATTGTACTGCTGCATCTATAGGCCTGTGTGTGTGTGTGTGTGTGTGTGTGTGTGTGTGTGTGTGTGTGTGTGTGTGTGTGTGTGTGTGTGTGTGTGTGTTTGTGTGAGAGACAGAGAGAAGACGACATGCTGAGTGGTGAATCTCGTCCCATTACCGTTTGTGTTTCTTACAATCGCATGCACGCACGCATACGCACACGCGCACACACACACACACACACACACACACACACACACACACACACACACACACACACACACACACACACACACACACACACACACACACACACACACACACACACACAGTTCCCTCTGTGGTATCTCAGTTTATAACACTAGTCCTAGTCTCTCTCTCCCCCCTCTCTGTCCCTCTCTCCCCCCCCTCTCTCCCTCTCTCCCCCCCCTCTCTCTCTCCCTCTCTGCCCACCCTCTCTCTCTGTCCCCCTTTCTCTCTCTAGCCCCTTTTACACAGCCTGTGAAAGTGATGTGGCATCATTACGCCTCACCTCCTGTTTAAAAGTCACAAGGACTGAATGGCGTGTCATTTTGTTACGCTTTTCATTCCGACAGTGATGGTAGTATCAGCCACGAATCAACGTCTGTTTAAAAGGGTAACCCTGGAAGACGGGAATCTCAGCTCATTAATAATAAAAAAAGACAGGATTGCATAATTGAAGTTCTATATCAGTAATACGTTAACCAAAGCATAATCAATACAGCAGTACTGTAGTCTGTCCTGCCTGTTGTGCATTCCCCTACGAAAAACAACCAACGTTATAAACTCCTCAAAAAAAGTTCGGAAACGTTATTTCGGTCGATTATTTCTCCCCTTTAATAATACCATTTGGTATTGTATTTTATATCGTTGGAAAGCCTGATTAGTCACCTTTACAACGGGGTACAACTTGTAAGGATCGTGCATTCGTGGAATGAGCAACACAGCTAAACGTGTGGGTAGCGCCCCAATTTTTTTTGCCAAAATCCCCTGCAACATTCTTCTGTTGGTATTCACTCTTGTTTTGAGCTTCAAGTGCTGGCAGGTGTGTGCCAGTCACAGGTGTGTGACTGGCACACATTTTTTTGGGGGCGCACATATTTTTTGGGGGCGCTACCCACACGTTTAGCTGTGTTGCTCATTCCACGAATGCACGATCCTTACACGTTCTACCCCATTGTAAAGGTGACTAATCAGGCTTTCCAACGATATAAAATACAATACCAATTGGTATTATTAAAGAGGAGAAATAATTGACCGAAATAACGTTTGCGAACTTTTTTTGAGGAGTTTAGTATTCCTGTGCATTCATAGCCTATATCCCAACAGCCATCACAGCAAAAGGGGAAAAGGCAGAAATGAAAGCTAAAATCGATCCAATCCATCTCGTCACCCTGACAAGCAGAGACGAGCGAGAGACATAACCAGACAGTCAAACTTTTAAAAGTAGAAACCAAGTCGTCTATTGACGATGACAATACATTATTAAAAGCAGACTGCAGCTGTTTGACACGCGGGCGTCCAACTCGCTTTCAGAACGGACTTAATAGGCTCACAACAGGGGAATATTGCTTTACAAAAAACTGGAACCAAAGGTAAGAATTAGCCTTGTGCTACCTACATGATGCTGCCTCTGTGATCCATAAAGTCGATCAGATGTCGATCAGCTGCTCGATAAACAGACTCCTCGGACATAATAAGCACAACAACCTGTCTATCTATCGTTGTTTTTCTCCCAATACGCTCGCACCAGCTTGCCCACATTTTTTTCTTTTTTCTTCTTTTTTGTGTGCATCTGATAAATCCCTATGTAAGTCATAGGTGAGGATATTTCCTCTGACCAGCTGTTCACATCTCCATGGCAACGATAGAATGTGATGCCAGAATGCCTCCTCGCGCTGTGTAAAAGCATTGTCTGTGTAAGAAAGCAAAGCTGACTCGTTTAACGGCAATATTGCGGGATCTCTGTGTAAAAGTGGTTTCTATCTCTCTCTCCCCCCTCCCTCCCTCTCTCTCTCTCTCTCTCTGTCTCTCTCTCTCGCTCTCAGCCCTCCCCCCTCTCTCTCTCTCTACCCCCCCCCCCCCCCCCCCCCCTTACCTTCCAGGAAGGTTTCCATGGCAGCGCTGTGGGTCATGTTGATTGCTGCTCGTCCAGAGTAGTGTGTGAGGGTGGGGTCGGCTCCACAGGCCAACAGGAGGCGCACCACCTCCACATGGTCGTTCTCCACTGCATCGTGCAGCGGCCTGAGGGGGGTGGATTACAGGATAATGAGACAAACGAGTAAACACGACACATGCTGCACCAATCAGGCACAAGCATGTCACCTTGTTTTGAGCTGTCGCCTTGTTTAGTTGATATATGACCTAACTTAGCGTTTGAAATGGACGCATTTATTTTTGGACGAAAATGGAGCACAAATGTTCACATCAAGGTGAAAAAAAGCTTGAATTGAAAGTGTTCAACTCGAGCAAATGGGTGATGAGGCGAATCGTGCCGCTTTGGGCGATGTCACATCTACTCTGACTTTGTATGTAATCTCGTTGTGCAAATGTGCAGAAATTGCACCGGTGTGAACACACAGTTACACCCAATCCCAATAGACCCTTTCCCCCTCCCACTTAGCCCTTAACCCTCCGTTTTGTGCATTCACGGGTGGGAGTATGACATCCTGATTCTTGTTTGGGTCAGGCTATAGCCCTCCAACCAGCTTTTTCAGAGGCATACTCCAAAGCCAGTGTTATGAGAAATTTGCAGAAATAGATCAAACCCAGCGTTTCAATCAAGCAACACATAGCCTGTTGGCTGACACACGGAGCAGCTCCAGCTTCATTTGGAAAAACTGAAACTGCATGATGTTTGCGCACTTGCTCATTCACATCGACTATTTATTTAATAATAATCTGTCACGCTGTCTGTCTCCCTCTCTCCGCTGCCTCCCCCGCCTCCTCCCACTCGCTTTTTTCTTTTTTATAAATATTTTTTTCCAGATTTTTTTATCCCCTTTTTATCCCCCGTTAGTGCTAATTTTAATTTATTTATCCTGGTTGCTGCTCCACCCTCTGCCAATCTGGGGAGAGCCGAAACCAAAGAACTTTTATGGAAAGAAATGGCAGCTCCATATTGCCCCATTGCAACATCAGCGCCCAGCAGCCTCCGCCATTTTTGATTTTTGGAAACGTGACAGCGCCAAAAGAACCTTGCAGTGGTCAGCTGCGGTAGCGCTGGCCCCTATAATCAGCCTCTCTAAACAGTAACTCAACGGGAGTTGAACCTCGGGTCCTTTTCATTAGCTATTTATCTTGAAAAAAATAAAAAAATAAAACGAAAAATTTTGCTTAGTTTCCACAATATGGTTGTTGTTTTACATCCCTGCCCTACACCACTTCAATCAAGATTTGCAGTACGCCCGGAAAAGATGTGAATCCCCAAAGTTTAGAGTGTTCTCCTGTTGAGTTACTGTTTAGAGAGGCTGATTATAGGGGCCAGCGCTACCGCAGCTGACCACTGCAAGGCGCATTCTGTTTCCAAAAATGGCCGGAGTGTCGTCTCTTTCCTTCCACGCTCTTTGCCGAAACTGGCTCCATGCTTCCTCCGAGACATGGGCAGTAGCCAGCCGCTTCTTTTCACCTGACAGGGGAAGCTTCACCGGTAGGACATAGCATGTGGGAGGATCACGCTATTCCAACGAGTTCCCCTCCAGGGCAGGCACCCCTAACGACCATTGGAGGCACCACATCATCGACCAGGATACTGCATGTTTTGGTGTGGGGTTCCTATATGAAGGAAACCCCCAGGGGGCACGGGGAGAACATGCAAACTCCACACAGAAAGGCCCTTTTGACGACCCCACCCGGGCGGCGGGCACTCGAGGACATGCGGACGGGCACGCAATCCTTCAGCGCTCACAGCGTCCCAGGTGGGAATCGAACCCAGGACCTTCTAGCTGTGAGGGGACAGCGCACTGCACCACCATGCCCCCCAGTCGTCCTCCCACTCACTTAGCTCAGCTAATTTACAGCATTCTGGAGGGGACGGGGACCGACTCGTCCCTGATACTAGGCTAGGATGTCGTATCAGAGGCGGATCTTAGCAGGGTCTCGGGAGCACGCATAGCTCTCCAAATTGTGTTCATACATACACCGCCACCCGGGTCCCCTCAGGGTAACTGCAGAGTTCCAAGGCAGGATGACCTGGACATTAGCACTTCTGGTTCCTACGTGTAAAAGTTTTGGTTAAATGCTTGAAATAAGGTACAGTATGTGCTTAACACATTCACTGCCAGACGTTTTTTTTTTACTGTAGTTAGCTTCTGCCAGAGGTTTTTTTTGAGGATTCTGGCTCATCTTTCAAGACCCGAGGATTCTTTTCTGCTAAGATTTTGTGAACACACAATATCTCAAAAGAACTAATAGAATGTGTGCTTTCTCTGTCTAAAAGAGTTAGTTTGTAGAGTTAGTAGGTATGTAAGCATTAGCAGTTGAATACAGCATGGTTTCAGCGTCAGAAAAATTATTCAGAGATAAACGGCTTTTTGTGAAATTCGATAGAACAGTCACTTTAACCATTCATTTTTGGCATCAGTAAGAGTCAGACATCTAAACAATAGTTTTGAACAGTAATTTCCTCCATAACAGCAGGAAACCCCCCTCTGCTTCCAACTCCTCCCTCCGTGTGTGTTCTCCTCCTGCCTCCCTGGCTCTCCAGCGGGCGTGTCACAACGAAGTTGCTGCTGCCTGGCTGCTGCCTGTTTGAGCGGCCGCTGTTTGAGGAAGTCTGGGTGGACTCGCTCGTTTCGTGGAGTTTTGGTTGAGAGCAGGGGCGGACTGGGATCCTAATTCAGGCCGGGCATTAGATACCAAGCAGGCCAGGCTGATACGGGCCGACGCGCGTGCCGGCGTCCGAAGGGCGGCGGCGAAAAATTTGGGCCGTCTGAAGCTCAATTTGGGCCGTTTGAAGCCCAATTTGGGCCGTTTGAAGCCAGATTTGGGCCGTTTGAAGCCCAATTTGGGTCGTTTAAAGCCAGATTTGGGCCGTTTGAAGCCCAATTTGGGCCGTTTGAAGCCCAATTTCCAAAAAAAAAAAAAAAAAAATTTTTTTTTTTTTTTTTGCAGGCCAGGCCAGGCCAGGCCAGGCCACCGGGCATTTGCCCGACGTGCCCGATTATGCAGTCCGCCACTGGTTGAGAGCTTTGATGCGATTCTGGTCATATTTATGCTGCGTGTTTCAAAGTGTGCATCCAATCTATTCTTGGAACCCCCCACCGTTGCCACCGCTGTGCATCAGCGCGAAAGTGAAAGCGTTTTCGCCATCAATTTTACAGTATGAGAACGGCTTCGTCGCGCTTTTCCCTCCAGTTTTGGGTCGCCTCTTTCTACTGTGGAGAGACATGTCGACACTCAGTGGGTCGGTAAAATAGATTATACACATTCAATACCTCCAATTCTGGTGTAGGAGACGTAAAAGGGTTAGATCAACGTCCCACCGTCAAAAAAAAAAAAATCGATTCTGAGAACGTGTTAACACGTCCTTGGCAGTCAACAGCTGGATTCTGAAAACGTGTTAACACGTCCTTGGCAGTGAACGTGTTAACAAAAGTTGATGAACCTGAGATATTTGTGTTCAGCAAGATCATCTTCACAAATGAGGACCACTTTTATGATTTTTCCAACCAGCATTTTCAGAAATGCTTCAAAAGTCATAAACGTGGGCCACATTAGTGAAGACTATCTTGCTGAACACAAAGTTTGCCGTTTCATAAACCTTTGTGAACTACAGACCTTATTTCAGGCATTAACCGAAATTCCCATACAAAAATCCCATTGACTTTACATGTAGGAACCAGGAAGTGCAGGGACTTCTGGGTAAGCCTACAAAAATAGCTCATCCCTGCGGTACTCTATGAGTGGTGTGTGAGGTTTGGCACATGGACGAGCCAACAGGTGATGTAATGCTCTGTAAGGTTTGTCCTGATCCCCTTTTCCACTCTGAGCATAGGAGTGATGAAACATGACTTCATGTATTACAGCAAACAAAACATTTAAAGATGAGCTGACATGACATCTCAGGCTCTGTGATGATGTATCTGACTGAAAACAAACATGGCTGTGACTGGAACAGGGTAGAGAGGCAGGACATAGTATGTGGATGATTTGATTTGACCGTTCTGGGGACTGGAGTTGACGTTGGCCAATCCTAGCACTTGTGTGGCGTGTTCTGCCCCCAAATCCAGTGGGATTCAGCATGTTCAGCCCCATTGCGAGTGGGATCCGCAGAGAACCGGGCGGGCCCGCCTTGAAGTGTCTGACTGGCCGGGGTAGACCCGTGGTAAATAACGATATTCCTGGAATGCGAAGTAACGAGCAAACAAACAAACATTGGGCCACAGCTATTTCCTTGTTGGTGATGTCAGGATTCGCAAAGTCGAGAAATCAGTTCAACACTGGTCTGACTGGGTGGAAGCAGCATGGTGGACTAAGCTCTCTCATTGGTGCCGACCGTTTCAGTCGGTGCCGGATGGAAATCCCATTCCGCTCCCTGCAAGCTCTGCATTGGCTCCGACCCGCTCTGACTGCGGCTGCGACCACATTTGGATTTCCTTTCCACGCCCCGTGTCGAATCTGTATGCCTCTGCTGCTGTATGTGTTGAATCTGTATGCCTCTGCTGCTGTATGTGTTGAATCTGCAGAGCTCAAATGCCTGCGCCGCTGCCTTTGAAACAATAACAACAGCAGCGCTAGTCGCTAGCTCGTTGCTACACGCTGAAAACGATTGATGTGGATTATGCAATGAAGCAGCATACATGGTACGTTCAGTGGATGGCTGTAAACAGCCTTTTTCCCCTCTAGTCCACAATAAGCGTCCTCAGCCAGACTCTCCCAGCCCCTTTGCTGGGAGAGTCTGGCAAGCGAGACTAGTTCAACACAAACCCAAGTAGACCTTACCAGAAAGCTGAGTGAAGAGTATTTTCTGTAGTATTTACCATCTGGAACCTGAGCTGAACGTAGGTTATTCCTTTAATTTGTGGCCGTGGATGATGGATATGAAACCTGAGCGGAGCCAGAGGAGGAGAGCCAAGCCTGCTGAGATCTGAGCTCTGTCCTCCTGTCATCAGCACACAGCCATCAAGTACTGAATGGCCGTCTAAGCTTTTAAGTCCCAATAGCGTTATGTCATTGTCGCCCCGCAACACGTCTGTTCCAGGAAGTGTGACCGTATAACAGTAGAATCACCCTGGGCCATGTTAATACGTCCACTGCCTGTTGACTGGAACAGGATTAGTGGTCATTTTATGAGGATATAACCAGAGCTTCTGGTCCATTTCCCAGCACAATAAAATTCATCTGGATGTAAAATTTTAAAGAAACTCTTTGTATGTTTACAAGCTCATTTATAATCTGATCTTAATCCGATTAAGGCTATAAAGTATCACAGGAATGAGTCCGGAAGATCTGGACGTTAGCACTTCCAGGTCTTACAAGTAAAAGTCAATGGGATTTTTGGATTTTGGTTAAAGATCCCATCTTGTGTAAACCAAGATTTTCTTGCTTCTTTGATGATAAAGGACTTGGGCGTGGTACAGTATATAAACATCATGAACGTCTCAAAACACATGATCCCCAGATAAAGCCACACCAACCATGTAAGGAAAAAATGCCTCCAAACGAGCCGTTTTGACTGCCGTGATTTTGTCAGACAAAGTAACACTCAATTAATTTGACAGCTTACAGCGCCGCCCTGCCCACTGAATGTGGAAGACCAAACCTTGGATGGATTTATCCCAACAGATTATCTTATTTTATCTTATCTTATCTTATCTTATCTTATCTTATCTTATCTTATCTTATCAAAACAGTGCATAGTTAATGAGGGGAGAGACAGAGCACATAGAGAAGTCCCACAGAGGCTGGGTTTGAGTTTTTTTTTGCAACATAATTCATAACATAACATAACATAATTCATATCATGTTTTAAAGACCTATGAGGCATGTTTTATACAGTTAAAAATAGCATGATATGGGACCTTTAAATGTTTTAAATAAGGTCAGTGGTTAACAAAAGTTTATGAAACAGCAAATTTGGTGTTTAGCAAGATGATCTTCAAAAATGAGGAATTTATTAATTAATAACTATCATAAAACGCAGGTCAAAAACAGCCCATCTCGCTGCTCAGACCATTTCAGGATTATGGGGGCGTGTTCAGATCACGGTTGATTAACAGCTCCCTTTCAGCTCAAATACCATTTTATTTTCCATTCAATCACTAAAATGTTTTGTTGCTTGGAATAAACTACAGAATCTATCAAATGGTCCCTTTGTTAGAAAGCTTGAATAATCCACTAACTAATAAACTAGGTTAGATCACCAAATCTGTGTTTTTATTGCACTATACGTCCCAGAGTATTGCACTAACGGTTTTAGCATTCTCCATTCACATTAGGGCTGGGACGGATCAGAAAACCCACGGATCGGATCGCGTGACGGATTTTGAGCCACGGATCACGGATTTTTCGGATCAGCAAAAAAATATATATAGGCTATATCAGATTTTTTCTCTCAAAATTAGATTTTCGATTTGAATTTTTAATACTATTATACTTCTCTAACCATTTGTTGCCCTGCACAGCTCAAAAAATATTTTTTTCCTCATGATGGCACAATTTATGCTTTACTCTGAAAACAGAACAACCCAACTTCCTGTTTTAGGTGGCACTGCGCCTAACTTCCTGGCTGTTGCGTGCTAACGTAGTCACTTGACACGAGTAGGCTACAGACCAGACCGGGTGAGTCTGGAAACATAACGTTGATGCTACGTTGATGCTACGTTATGCTACTCGGTGGCCCCACGTGTTGTTTTGTTGTTATGTGTCCAAGGCAACATTTCACCGTCCGGTGATAATGTGTTCGTGAAACGTGTGCGCGTGTGTATGTGTGTGTGTTGTGGCTCTCGTTATCTTGTGCAGCACGCAACATGCTGCTCGCATTCCTGTGCTTTTTCAGAGGTGTTGAAATAAGTTTGCTGTCTTTAGTAGCCACTAGCCACAGCCTTCAGAGAGACTTTACAGCGAAGGGATGAGGAAGCTCACTTGTGCTTGCCATGATGATGCCTGTCTGTGTCTGGCTGTGCTGCAGGCGTTCTCATACACTAACGTTAAACGTTAAATGAAACGAAAGGGGGGGTCCGCAGACCACGACGTTCCGAACCGTGTGCCGAACCGTGGGGGCTGATCCGTACGGGTCACGGATTATCCGTGATCCGTGCCAGCCCTAATTCACATACATGAAACAGTTAGCATTTGAGCTAACACTAATGTGAAGTCAGCTTGGAGACATAGCTAACTTTCTTCCAAAATATGATCAGGCAGACATTTATTACATAATTAACTCATTGAGTGCCAGCCACTTTTGGAAAACGGATGCTCCCAGTGCCAGAGTTTCAGAGCGTTTTCAGTGATTTCTCGAGGCCCACAGAATATTGTGTGATATTCAAGTTCAAGTTCAAGTTCAGCTTTATTGTCATTAAAGCAATACACAAGGTACGGCAGAAACGAAATGACGATTGCATCTAGCCCACAAATAGTGCAATTTCAAGAGAAGTACTGACAAACCGACAATAAAGGTAGTAAATTAAAAATAAAGTGCTTTAGGGAAATTATTGCACATGCTAAGTGCTTTTTAAAAACATCATAAATAAATAAAGATAGCTAATTTAAAGAAACTAAATTAAAAACAAACATTAAAAAGTACCAACGATGGTAAAGAAGGTCATAATAAAGTCTCTGTTTACCAACTATGGTAGTGTGTGAGGGATCAAAGAGTCCAAGTCCGAGTGTGTGTGTGTGTGTGTTTGAGTGAAAAGGGGGGGGGGGGGGGGGTGTCACAGGGAGTTAAGGAGCCTGATGGCGTATGGGAAAAAGCTCTTGCAGAACCGGGCTGATCTGCTCCGGATGCTGCGGTATCTCTTGCCGGAGGGCAGGAGGGTGAACAGACTGTTGAGGGGGTGGGTGGGGTCCTTGGTGATGCCCAGGGCCTTGGACATGCAGCGTTTGTGCGCTGTCTCCTGGATGGTTGGGAGAGAGGTCCCAATGATTCTCTCCGCTGATCTCACCACCCTCTGCAGAGATTTCAGGTCCATGGCATTGCTGTTTCCATACCAGAGGGAAACGCAGTTGGTTAGGATGCTCTCGATGGTCCCTCTGTAGAAGGCGGTGAGGAGGGGGGGGGGGAAGTGGGCTCGCTTCATTCGACGCAGAAAGTGCAGGCGTTGGTTAGCACGCTTTGCCAGTGATGAGGAGTTGTGTGACCAGGACAGGTCCTCCGTGATGTGCACTCCCAGGAATTTAATGTTTTTGACTGTCTCTACTGTGGAGCCGTTGATGATGAGTGGAAGGTGGTTGTGCTGTTTTTTTCTGAAGTCGATGATGATCTCCTTTGTTTTCTCGACATTCAGCAGCAGGCTGTTGGTGTTACACCAGTCCACCAGGTGTTTCACCTCCTCCCTGTAGTCCTGCTCCCTGTCATCTTTGATGAGACCCACCACTGTCGTGTCATCCGCGTACTTTATGATGTGATTTGAGCTGGATTTGGCACGGCAGTCGTGGGTTAGCAGGGTGAACAGGATGTCACTCAGGACACAGCCCTGGGGGGAGCCGGTGCTCAGTGAGATGGTGTTGGAGGAGTTGTCTCCGACTCGCACAGACTGGGGTCTGTTTGAGAGGAAGTCCAGAATCCAGTTACAGAGGGGAGTGTTCAGGCCGAGTGTGCTGAGTTTGTTAACCAGGTGCTGGGGAATGATTGTGTTGAACGCTGAGCTGAAATCCACGAACAACAGGCGTGCATAGGTGTTTTTTGCCTCCAGGTGTTCAAGGCTTAGATGGGCTACACAAGCCACAGCGTCCTCAGCAGAGCGGTTGGGGCGGTAGGCAAACTGAAATGGGTCCAGAGTGGGGGGGAGTTTTGAGGTGATGTGCTTTCTGACAAGCCTCTCGAAGCACTTCATCATGATCGGGGTGAGTGCCACGGGGATGATCGGGGTGAGTGCCACGGGGCGATAGTCATTGAGACACGAGATTGTGGGCTTTTTTGGAACAGGAATGATGGAGGCGGTTTTGAAGCACACTGGGACAACAGCCTGGCTCAGAGAGGTGTTAAAAATGTCTGTGAGGACATGTGCTAGATGGTCAGCACATTCTCTGAGCACACAACCAGGTATGTTGTCTGGGCCTGCGGCTTTTCGGGAGTTGATTCTCCTCAGGGTCCTCCGGACGTCAGCCGTGTCTAGGACGAGTGCCTGTTCGTTGTGAAGGGGGGTGGCTTTTCTTGCAGGGGTGTTGTTGAGTGAGTCAAAGCGGCTGAAAAAAGCATTGAGTTCATTGAGGAAGGTGATGTCGTTGTTGTTGCATGGGAGGGGGGTGGGCTTATAGTCTGTGATGGTTTGGATCCCTTGCCACATGCGCCTGGTGTCACGAGAGTCGTGGAAGTGACTCTGGACCTTCTGCCCATAGGCGCGCTTTGCCACACGGATGGATTTATTCAGGTTGGCTCTTGCTGATCTGAGGGCCAGCGGGTCACCTGATTTGAAGGCTGCGTCTCGAGCCCTCAGCATGGCGCGCACGTCGGAGGTCAGCCAGGGTTTTTGGTTGGCGCGGATGGTAATGTTTTTAAAAATACATACATCATCTGTGCACTTGCTTATGTATCCGGACACAGACTCTGCATATTCCTCCAGGTTGGTATGTTGACCGACGGTGGCGGCCTCCCTGAACATTTGCCAGTCGGTGCATTCAAAGCAGTCTTGAAGTGCAGACATAGCTCCCTCTGGCCAGACCCTGATTTGCTTCACAGAGCGTTTCTTACGGGTGAGCAGGGGTCTGTATGCAGGAATTAGCATCACAGAGAGGTGGTCTGAGGAGCCTAGATGGGGGCGGGGGGTTGCTTTGAATGCGTTCTTGATGTTGGTGTAGGCCAGATCTAATGTATTGGCCCCTCGTGTGGCAAAGTCAACATGTTGGTAAAAGTGGGGGAGGACTTTTTTCATATTGGCCTGATTAAAATCTCCAGCCACAATGCACACACCATCAGGATAGGTGGTTTGCAGATCACTGATGGAACGGTAGAGGGTATTTAATGCCTCCTTGGTGTCTGCACTGGGGGGTATGTATACAGCTGAGATTGTTATGATACTGAATTCTCTCGGTAAGTAGAAAGGACGGCATTTTATTGTTATCAACTCTAAGTTTGGGCAGCAGTGGGTTGAGATCACTTTTGCATTACTACACCAGTTGTTGTTGATGTAGATGCAGAGGCCGCCGCCTCGGGATTTTCCGCTGAGAATGCAGCTCCTGTCTGCACGGAAAGCTGTTAGCCCTGCTATGTGAATAGCGTTGTCGGGGGTAGACTCACTCAGCCAGGTTTCTGTGAGGATCAGCGCGCAGCAATCCCTCATCTCGCGCTTGGTTGTTAGATCCAGTCTTAGAAAGTCCATTTTATTTTCCAGAGAGCGGACATTAGCAAGGAAAACAGACGGGAGTGGTGTTCTGTGCGGGTGAGCTTTTAGCTTAGCTCGGATTCCTCCGCGGGTACCTCGCTTCTGTCTCCTCTCGCGCCGCCTATGTCTCTTCCATTTGCGGGTGGCGCTGGTGGGAAGCTCCGCTGTTCTGGCGTTCGCCGGGTGTGGCTCAAATAGCTGGAGCCTACAAAGCGTATCTCTCGTGTTTTCGTCCACGGCAACATTAAAAGTAGCTGCGCGTATCTCTAATAGAGTCTGACGATTGTAGCAGACTTTACTATCTTTACTAGTTTTACTGATTTGGTCGGTCAGTACTAAGAAAGTATTACTATTGAGAGCGGGTGCAGCCGCAGCCGTGGGAGGCGCGGCTGCACCTCCCACACCCTTCGGTGTTTACTATGTAAACACCGAACACGCCCAAAGAACGATGAGACTCTCTTCTATCATCAGCAAAAAAAAGTTTATTGATATCATTTTCCGTTCTTTAGTTATGAGCCGGAGAAGATAGGTTGATTTCAGCAAAAAGAGACGTTTCAAATTAGAAGCTGAGATAATTAGCCTTTTGTGAAATGAAGCATTTCAAGCACATGACTGACTCTGAAGCTAATATTTTCTGATGTAGTCACACCTCAAAAATAATTTCCTTCAATAAAACAGTGAAAACAAAGGAATTTTGTTTGGCAAAATAATATTTTTTAGCTGCAACCAGCAGCGCTGGCCCCTGCGTGCGCTGCTGGTTGCAGCTTCTTGCTGGTCTTGATTTACTGCTGGTGGGCATCAGATATTCTAGCTTGCGTTTGCCAATCCTGTCCTGCTGTCTGGGTCAGTGTTGTATGCTGCCCTGCGTGCCCCACCCCCTTCCCCTCAACTGCAAACCCCACCTCCGTGGGAGTGTCTCTGGTGGCTCTCTGCTGCGTTTGCTCTGTACTGAAAAGTGCGCTACATCCAGCTTTTTTACAGCGTTCCGTGTGTATTTGTCACCGGCTCCCATGCTTCCAGTTGAGAATAATAACAACTCCACAACTAATCATGCGGATGGGCTATCGCAGCAGACACGGAGGGGCTCAATTGTGGCAGCAGATTGGCTGCTGCAGGCACAGCTAACGTTATGCTTCATGCATATCGATGCATACGGATGCGATTTCCGTTTCTCCATGACTTCTTCTCTGTTTTTTCCTCGCCTTTCTGTAATCTGGAGAGCACTGTCGCCACCTAATGGGTCTGTAAAATAGCTTTTACACATTCAACATCCACCATACTTTCACAGGAGATGGATCAGGCTTTAATCCACGTCCCACCGTCAAAAAACGCAATTGACGACTTTAGTCGTCATTGGCACTGAACGTTACTATTTGAATTGACGACTATAGTCGTCATTGGCACTCAATGAGTTAATGTCCTTACTTAGCCACATCTAACTGCAACCCAGTAACAAATTATACAGAATTTGATAGGCTATGTTCACATACTTTTTTAGGTGTTTGTGCACATTAGATCCCAAATTACATAATTAAGAGCCAATCGTGGATTTACTTTTTCAGGGGCTTTATCACGGATTTACCTTTTGAGGGGCTTTATCACTGATTTACCTTTTGAGGGACTTTAAGGAACTAGAACTAAAATAACTAGTGCTAAACAAACTATAAGACCAAAGGAACTGGGGCTATTTGCACAAAACACCTTGAGTTAAGATTTTCCTTATGTCCGAGTCAGGGGCGGACTGGGATCATAATTCAGGCCGGGCATTAGATACCAAGCAGGCCAGGCCGATGCGGGCCGACGTGCGGGCCGGCGTCCGAAGGGCGCCGGCGGAAAATTTGGGGCGTTTGAAGCTTAATTTGGGCCGTTTGAAGCCCAATTTGGGGCGTTTGAAGCCAGATTTGGGTCGTTTAAAGCCAGATTTGGGCTGTTTGAAGCCCGATTTGGGCCGTTTGAAGCCCAATTTGGGCCGTTTGAAGCCAGATTTGGGTCGTTTAAAGCCAGATTTGGGCTGTTTGAAGCCCGATTTGGGCCGTTTGAAGCCCAATTTGGGCCGTTTGAAGCCCAATTTGGGCCAAGTCCAATTTTACAATGAGATGCACCCACTTTAAACCTGAATAAAGTAATAAAACCACTAGTAAACCAGTAGGCGGCGCCTGGCCTGCTGTTCAGTGAGTGGCCTGGCCTGGCCTGCCAAAAAAAAAAAAAAAAAAAAAAAAAATTTTTTTTTTTTTTTTTTTTTTTTGGCAGGCCAGGCCAGGCCAGGCCACCGGGCATTTGCCCGACGTGCCCGATTATGCAGTCCGCCACTGGTCCGAGTTAAGGTTCCCATGAAATAAAATCGGTTGCACAAAACACCATTAAGTCTTCTTCTTAAGGTTAAACAACCGTAAGAACCAGCCGGGACTAAACACAGTTGGATTATTTTAGCCAGAGTACGGGCAACATCAGTGCCAGCATTATCTGGCAGGGGTGGAAAGAGTATAAATAAAATCCACTCAAGTAGAAGTACTGTTACTTTGATTTTCTTTTTCTTTTTGAGCAGCCAATAGCTACTGTCCTTGGAAACACTGGTAGTTAGTGATAGCCAATAGATTGGACAGTTTCTGACGCTCACGTTTTGAAGTCCACCCGTTGTTTTAAAAGGCCAAACATGCACCAAGAGCGTTCTGACTCGTGTCAAACTGCCTTGACGCCCGTACTCCAAACCTGTTTCAATTTTGGAGCATCAAATGAGGTTCCAGCAGCGACCAAAGCGCTCTGAACTGACCCCCCCCCCCCCCCTGTCTGCCCACTTTCATCCCCGCCTGTCTCGCATATGCTCCCCAAACAAATCTCACGGCAGTTTAAATACAGCAACGCTACACTATAGCAAGACTGTCTGAACAAAGTGAGAATGCTCTTCTAAACACATCGGCTAACAAAATATATTTCCCTGCTGCATGTCATGATGAGATCAGATCTGCAAAAGTTTGGATAGACTGGATTGCTTCCCATAGCAGCACTGCCTTTTTTCTCCACACTGCCTGATAGACAGGTAGGACGATTACAGTCTCTGACTGAGAGGGGCTCAAAACTACGGTATAACAAGTTTTTATTCATTGGTCATTGTACCTGCCTACATATAAATTAGTGACAAAATACTCATGGTTCTGTGCTGTTGGTATTTGGTAACCTATCTGCTTACATCTATCCAAAGTGTCCGTTGTGTCCATTTCATTGCGTGTGTTTTGGGATCGTTCTGGATGTTTCCTACCTGGTTCCGTCCTGGGAGCTGCAGTTGACGTTGGCGCCGTGTTCCACCAGATGGCGCACAATGCCCAGCCAGCCGCGGGCGCAGGCCTCGTGCAGCGCGCAGTAACCCGCATGGTCCCGATGATTCACATCACACATACGCCTCTCCAGACAGTACAGCACCACCTCCTAGGAGACAAGGATATAAGGAGACGCCTTTAGTAATGGGATGGGCACAAAGACTATAGTACAACACCACTGGCTTGATGTGTGGCTTGGCTCCTAGTTTATAGAGCCACACATCTCCAGGGGAAGGAGAAACGGGGGGAAAGGGGAAAACACACTCGACTTCGGGGAAAGAGTTCTCTTTGACCGGTGCCTTGCTAGCTGTAAAGAGAGGCATTCGGGGTGCAGCAGAGTCGCCTCTGCTGTAGGGTAGTTTGTTGTCAGGCATGGCGGAGGACAGCGACGCGTATGAGGGGGACGACCAATCAAATTAGTTCGGGGTGTGGTTTCATCTAAACTGGGTTGACAAAACTATACACGCTACCGGGCCGGAGTCCCACCAAACTAGATTTTGAAGTTTCCGCCAGGTTCAAAATGCCACTGAACCAATTCTATATAACTGTTAACCAGTTTGAGTCACGCTCTTTCCATAAAGCCCACCAGCTTTGATACCTGTTGGCCGGTTGTTGATATTGTAACAATAAACTGATGTTTTTACAGAGATGCAGGGAGACAGTAGGCTAATGGCGGGATACTGTTTCTGGTATTCCCGCTCTGGGGGCAGACAAAGAGTTTAATGAAGGCGAGAGGCGAAGCTGTTCTGCCTTTATTTTTTTACAACAGCGCTGCAGTGAAACAAACTATTAGCCTTTGGTTCTTATCAATGTACGTTCTTTGGAGCAAATGGTGATGTGGGTTTATACAGTGCGCGTTCATGTGTGTTTGACATGGAACACCAACCGTTGCACAAGTAGAAACACTGACTGGAGGGGGCCTTTAACCGCAAAACCGTGTGGCGTTTGACGGCCTTTACTTCATTTCAGCCTGTTGTTACGTTAGGTGCCCTCTGGTGGCCAAACCAACATTACCTAACACGTTTAAAGCTGTTTTTTTTGTCAAACTATAACGTCATTGGTCACAATTTTCTGGAGACTGGTCTGCAAGAGAGCAACTTCTCAGAAATGGAACGAGACCTCCCTCACTCTCTTTTTTTCTGCACTCACTGAAATGATTGCCCCTTGAAAAAAAGCTGTGTGTGTGTGTGTGTGTGTGTGTGTGTGTGTGTGTGTGTGTGTGTGTGTGTGTGTGTGTGTGTGTGTGTGTGTGTGTGTCTGTGTGCGTGCGTGCGCACGTGTGCGTGCGTGCGTGCAATGGAGCTGTGATGGATGACGGCTTCATTTGCAAACTGCGCTCGTTAACTTTACCATCACACCTCACTCAATGAGAGAAAGAGAGGCAGAGAGAGAGGGGGAGGCAGAGAGAGAGAGAGGCAGAGAGAGAGGGGGAGGCAGAGAGAGAGGGGGAGGCAGAGAGAGGCAGAGAGAGAGGGGGAGGCAGAGGGAGAGGGGGGAGGCAGAGAGAGGCAGAGAGAGAGGGGGAGGCAGAGAGAGGGGGAGGCAGAGAGAGAGGGGGAGGCAGAGGGAGAGGGGGGAGGCAGAGAGAGGCAGAGAGAGAGGGGGAGGCAGAGAGAGAGAGGGGGAGGCAGAGGGAGAGGGGGGAGGCAGAGAGAGGCAGAGAGAGAGGGGGAGGCAGAGGGAGAGGGGGGAGGCAGAGAGAGGCAGAGAGAGAGGGGGAGGCAGAGAGAGAGAGAGGAAGAGCGAGGGGGGAGGCAGAGAGAGAGAGAGGGGGAGGCAGAGGGAGAGGGGGGAGGCAGAGAGAAGCAGAGAGAGGGGGAGGCAGAGAGAGAGAGAGGAAGAGAGAGGGGGGGAGGCAGAGAGAGAGAGAGGCAGAGAGAAAGGGGGAGGCAGAGAGAGAGAGAGGCAGAGAGAGAGGCAGAGAGAGAGAGGGGCAGAGAGAGGGAGCAGAGAGGCAGAGAGAGAGGGAAGGAGAGAGACAGTGTGTGTGTGTGTGTGTGTGTGTGTGTGTGTGTGTGTGTGTGTGTGTGTGTGTGTGTGTGTGTGAGAGAGGGAGAGAGGAGAGAGCGAGGCAGGGTGACACTTGTGAGCCATGACAAGCATTGTAACGATGCACATGAAATATTCAGCCAGTGTGTGTCTGTGTGTGTGTGTGTGTGTGTGCATGCATGTGTGTATGTGTGCGTGCTTGTGTGTGTGTGTGTGTGTGTGTGTGTGTGTGTGTGTGTGCGTGTGCGGTGTGTGTCAGTGCATGTGTGTATGTGTGCGTGCTTGTGTGTTGTGTGTGTGTGTGTGTGTGTGTGCGTGTGCGTCAGCTGAGCACAAGGCCATGAGCAAGCGGTGGCTCGATCGCCCGTGCAACTGACAAGAGAGCGACAGAGCAAAGTGTGAAGGTGACTCTGTGTGTCTGCAGTACGCACGCACGCGCGCGCGCACACGCGCACGCGCACGCGCACGCACACACACACACACACACACACACACACACACACACACACACACACACACACACACACACACACACACACACCTTCCCAAACTGTCTTCAGAACCAACATAATGATTTTTCTCAAATGAATTCTCTCTCTCTCTCTTTCTCTCCTCCCCCTCTCTATGCTACTGTATAAAATTAATAATGTATTACAATGTGCATCCAAATGTTTCCATCCAAATGTATCGCAGATTGTATCAGAATTTTCAGAAAATTGGCAAAAGAAAATGTGAAATTCTGCGCGTTTCCATCCACTGCTGCTTGGAGATGTGCAGCAGATACGTGCAGTTGTCTTGCAAGCAGAGTCCGAGCTCTATGTATACTGTATATATCTATTAATATAAAGTTTCTTGATAAGCTGCACCATAAAATTAATTACCAGGTGTCACTCTTCAATTCGGCTACATACGTGACCTGCTCTGACAAAATCAGTCACATGTAGCAGAGGCCTATTTGTGTAGAAACATGATTTTATGAGAAAATATTGATTTTGGCTTTTGGAGTTTCATCAGATTTTAGTAAAATAAAGCATTGGCTTTCATTCTGTGTAAATATTGTGAAATTTGAATGCTGAATATAATTTTGAACCTCATAAGGTTAGGGTGACAAGCAGAACTAGCTTACTTTGTCAAACTTTGAGGCCGTTCTTCTCAAAAACATAGTTTGGAAACAGTCAAGACATAAAGAGGTGTATCTCACTCAATCTTTGGAGTACAAAGATAATTTTAACACCAGAAAGGTTGCATTCTCCTCTTTCCAACTGTGTATAAAACTCAAAATATGTTTCGGGGTCAATGTGACCTGCTCAGAGCAGGTGACAACCGCTGTTGTCACTGCGGGCCATCTCGTTCCATCAATGCTAGCGGGACTTACCCAGCAATGAACATATTTTAAGCTCCCTTTCATCAGGCACTTTTAGCCGACTATATAAGTAAAGGACCCCAAAGGACCAATGCAGTTGTAAACATTAGCCATGCGGTCACCGTCGATGGGATGCCTCGCATTCTTGGTCCATATAAGGTGAATGATGTCACCAGAACATCAAACAGGAGTCTCCGCTGATAGCAGAGAAGACACGTTTGATTTTCCGCTATGATGAGGCCAGTCCAGACTTGATCTAAAGTGAAAGCTAAAGCTATCCAGTAGCCTATCCAGTAGTAGCAGGCTATATGAGGGCGTGTGAAGTGCTGGACATGTAATCTGACTCCAACAGCATGCAAGTTTAACTGGACTACAACGATCGCACAGACGGCAGCAGAAACAAGTTTGTCTCCCCAATGCGAGACAATTATCTGAAATGCTTGATTTAAAAGGCAATATAGCGGTGTGAAATGTCGGGTGCGGATCTAGTATGAAATAATTTGCTGGGATGGATGGCGAGCGGATGGTTTATGCATACACGCGGATTAGGATGGCATAAAAACTCATCCGTACATCTCTATTATACGGTGTCACCGGTAACACCGGTGTTGTCACGTGTTTATTACCCGGTGGGAAAATGTCAACAACCCTACAACCAACCAGAGAAGATTGACATTGTGTTCATCCAATGTCTTAAAATTAGCACTACAATGGCAGTATATCGTACAATTGCCTATCCCCGTTCAGTCGCCCAAAATACACATTCCAATAGCGCCAGCAGCACTCACATGTACCTGTTGTGACTCGTGTACTCACCACGCAACGAAATCATAATCCATTTTTGAAGTAAATCCATAGCGAGAACTAACAAACAGGGTTCCAAGAGGGGTCACTCTGTGACCAGTTACTTCCTTTTTTTGCTTTTGTTTGCTCGAGGAGCACGCGCTGTACTGATGACTGCACACAGCGCATGCACCGGGAATTGAACCCGAGTCTCCATGGTGTAGGAGAGCACTTTTACCTCTATACTATCCAGACAGCACTGCAACCAAACCATGTTCCAAAAGCATAGTTTAGCGACTGCTACGTACCTCGTAGCCCAGGCGCGCGGCACGCTGCAGCAGCGTCTCTCCAGCGTTCTTGTTCACGATGAGTCTGCGGACCTCCGGGGGGGCGGGGCGGGGGGCGTGTGTGTGCAGCGGAGAGGGAGCGCGTGTGTGGCCGGGCGAGCGAGAGGGGTCCCCGGGCTCCAACGGAGAGCCTGGTCTCTTCCTCCTACAGACCTGTGTGTGTGTGTGTGTGTGTGGAGAGAGAGAGACATTTAAAGTGATTAGCATGCACCTGAGGATTGCTTTTATTACCTACAAAGCAATTTAATGCGCACACACACACACACACACACACACACACACACACACACACACACACACACACACACACACACACACACACACACACACAGACTCACTCTCTCTCTCTCTCTCTCTCGCTGTCACACACACACTGTCTGCCAAGCGCATGCACAAACTGTCTGTCTGCCAAGTACACACAGACATGCACGCACGTGCACACACACACGTACACAGTCTGTCTGTCAAGCACACATACGCACATGTGCGTGCGCGTGCGCGTACACACACACACAGACACACAGCCCTAGTTTTCCAGGCTCACTCTAAAATAGCGCTGTCACCACCTCTGCTCCCACGAGTCTGTGTGTGTGTGTGTGTGTGTGTGTGTGTGCGTGTGTGGGTGTGTGTGCGTGTGCGTGTGTGCATGTGTGTGTGTGTGTGTGCATGTGCGTGTGCGCGCGCATGTGCGCGTGTGTGCATGGACCCCAAGGCTGATGACAGCAGACTCGGGAGGGGGGCGGGGGTCTTCTTAAAGCAAAAGACAGAGCGAGGAAGAAACGAATAAGGATTCTCTCTCTCTCTTTTTACTTTTATTAGTTTTTTTCTGAGAAGAAATTAACATGAACATTAAAATAATAATACTAATGAGCTAAGACACATACAGTATTTACATAAACTATTAATGCCATGCTACTGCTGATACTAATAACTGTATAACATTTCTCATAGATATTCAACATATCCTCATGAAGCTGTTTTCCTTCGGTTTGGTGAAGAATCCTAGTCTGGAAAAACCATATTGATCACATGACCTCACATCCAGTTTTGCTCTATGTATCAGTCTGGACTTCCTGTGTGTAATCAATTGACTAGATGAAGCAGATAGAGAAGAATAGGAGAATGAGAATGGAACCCTGTGGAACACCATCTGTAATGTATTACTACTACTACTACTACTACTGCCAGAGACGCTTCAGAAACGAGACGGCACACTTTGGAGTCATCCTGCATCTGTGTCACGTGGGTTTCACCAGTGCCCCACCCCTTTAGGACACTAGTAGCAGGTCCTGATGGCTGAATCTATTAGTCAATGGGAGAAGGGAACGTTTATGACCGATTGTTTCGCCCGATAGTCACCAAAGCAAATATTTTTCACAAGCCACATATCTTCTGAACATTCTGACACTAAAATTATATTTTCTAGAGAGACGGATCAGGAGAAAATTAACTTTCTTTGAGACCTGTCTCCGTGTCAGCAACTCACTCTCGCCATCTGGCAACACATTTATCACCAGGGTTGATATGATGTTCACAGAAGGACATTTCATGCAAGAAAATAATTGCCCAATAGGGCTGGATATCGCCACTGATTTCCCAATTCGATACAATTCCGATATGTTACGATTCAATATCAATATTTCAGTTACAATACCAATTTTTCTTGTATATGAAAGAGATTCTCAAAGAACTAATGCTGTAAATTGTACAATGAACCCTCTAACCGGCTGCATTATTAAAAATATTAATGTTTACAGATGTTTATGAGATCTTGTTGCGTTAAGAACCAAACCATGCGAGTCTAACGGGGTTAAAGCTTCAAGCATCCACTGGAAAAGGCATTATATCCTTCAAATGAATATCCATTCATATCAGATTTTTTTTTTTTTTAAATCCAGCCCTTGCCAAAACTATATTGAACTTTCTGATACATATTTCATATGTATAGGTTGTTTAGCCTATTTCCTACAAACACCATCTTGTTTAAAACCAAACGTTAGTCTACAGTAGTCAGTAATCACATTACATTTATCGGTAATGAGTAGTGTAAGGCACTACTCTGAAATGTTGCCCCAAACGCATTCCACACATGCAGAGCATCCACAGTCCTTTGTATCGACATTAAACTCAAATATTCACGTTTGTTTGTCACTTTTGGTAAATTTTTTGTTGATTATTAGCGATTCCCTTCTCACCCCTTGCTGTGAAGTGTGGGTCTGTAAAATCTCCCTTTAGGGCTAGTAAAGCTTAATTTATACTTATTAGAAAGTGTCGCTCAGCACATGGTCGCAGATGAAAAATAAAGTGTCGCTCATGGTGTTGCATTTATACTTCAGTGAATGTTCGCCTCGATTCAACGGTCATGTGACACTGGAACGCAGTGCAGACAGCCAAGAGAAGAGAGAGAATGGAATGCTCAGTGAAACCACATCGGAGGCAAGATGTAAGTACTTGGCTGCAGCCGCATATAAACGACACACAACCACACAACTCACATCCTCTCTCTGGGAAATTGGTCACGATGTTCTTTGTGATTTTCACGAAGTCATACATCAAGGACAGGCTGATAAAAATAGCGGGGACACACACGTTCATTCATTTAAATCGAGTGAAAACCAAAACAAGGAAGTCAAGCGTGTGCCGTCTATATAATCAGACTTGCACGACACTATCTGACGTAGTCAGCGACACTAGACATTTCACCAGGTAGCAGACACTGCTCGTCAACACTCGAAAGTGTCGACTCAAGTCCTCATTTCTGTCGGCGACCGTTTCAAAAGTGTCGGCATGTATAAATTAGGCTTAAGCCTTCCCCTCTCTCTCCCGTTCTGAGCCTGCGCAGTTGAGCAATTGTGCGCCATGCCATGCCATCGGCCTCTCGAATTATAGTATTAGAGATATACACACAAACATTAAATAAAAATATACATTCCAAAGTCCTACCTCAACCCTGTTCAGCCATCCATTTACCACATTTACTTTTAAAACTGAGGTAAGACTGACTGGTTTTTACCTCTGCTGGCAGCCTATTCCACGCTACTGCTGCCATATACGTATACAAAGGTATTCTGCCCAGAACAGGTCTTGAATCTACCTGGCACAATATCTGTGGGCCTGCCCTTAGTAGAATAGCCATGATAGTCCTTAACCAGTGTAAAATAATTCCTAAAATACTTTGGCCCATTACCTTGCAGGATTTTGTGTATAAGCCTCAATTTCAACTGCCTTAAGGTCCTTACACACCGAGCACGTTTTTTTCGTGCGATTAATTCGCACGTCAATAATATTTTCCGAACCTATATCAGTCAATGCAACCGTGCATACCAACGGCGAAGTTTCGCCCAGCGGTATTGCGGTGTTTATTTTTTCGAACCACGGTCGATTTTTCAGAAATTCGCTTCCGACGTGTACACATCTGTGGCTGTGATTGACAGGTGGGTCAAAACTCGCATCGCAATTTCGTGCCGTATATTCGCATCGCTCTTGATGTGTAAGGACCTTAAGTCTAGTTTCTACTGCCAGCCAATTTAACTTCTTAAATTCAGGAGGAGCAACATGAGTCAAGGGACCATAGTCAGTCATTTTGAGCTGTTTGAAGTTTTGTTTTTATTCCCTTGGGGGCGTTGCTGTTCCATGTAGTACAGATGTAGTCAAAATGAGGCCGTATGAAAGCTGAAGCTCATATTTTCCGGGTATCCTGATTCATGAGAAAGGCCTGCCTTTATAATAATTATTTGTCCCATAATCTCGCCCCTCGGGGATCTATCTAACTCACAGCGTAAGTATGTTAACACGTGTTTTGGCTGCAATCTGAGTGTCACTCACGGTCATGTTGAGCTCTGAGGTTCCGTCTTAACCTCATTTTAAAGCCAAATAATATAGATTTTATTTTGCCAAGGTGCAAAGACAATCTATTTACAGACAGCTACTGATGTTTTTCAATTCCACACTTAGCGCTCTCAACAATATTTTTGTCTTTTTGGGAAACCAGCTTTTTTCTTTTTGTGCTTAGATGCACTTTGTATTTGACTCTAATAGTGGTGGGTCATTTGTTGACAATAGCGGACTCCATTTCCAAGCTAATGTTAGCTATTGTTGCAGCCTGTTGAGCTTATTCTTCTCTGGTCTCCCGGCAGAGCGCTGTAGAAAAGAGGCGAGCTCAAGAGCGTGCAGAAACCTCACTTCCCATTGGCTTTCCCATTCACTACTTGGGAATAAAGAAACACTTATGTAAATTGCTTCAGAATTCATAGATGCCTTTAAATGTATTGTTTTATTATTATAATTATCATTATCACTATGACAATCCATGTTCTGAATCAATTGTTTTATTGAAACATTTTAAATTAATAAGTTTATTTCATGGCATTTTAATAAATAAAGTCCGTCCATGTCCAGGTAGACAGAGATTAGAATCTGCATCTCTAGGCTGACGCCACGGCAACCGTCTCCGCCGTTTAGCAGCCAGACTGTGTGTGTGTGTGTGTGTGTGTGTGTGTGTGTGTGTGTGTGTTTGTGCAGGCGCCTGTCAGCAAAGGGGCTCGCAGCCACGCATCGGCAAACAGGATGCGAGCTTTACCCTGGAGGAGTGTGTGTGTGTGTGTGTGTGTGTGTGCACGTTTGTGCGAGCGCACGTGTGTGTGTGTGTGTGTGTGTGTGTGTGCACGTGCACGTGTGCACGCATGTTTGTGCGAGCGCGCGCGTGTGTGTGTTCTCTAGCGCAGCTGACTCAAATAAGGAGGAGGAGGAAGGGTGAAGGAGAGCTGTGCGAGGCAGAGAGAGCGTGAGATACAGACAGCGTGTGTGTTTCTCCTCCCTGCCTTAAGGTGGCCGTGAAGTGCAAATCACGACATATAGGAAAACACAACGAATCAAAAAACATGACGGAAAATAGGTAAACACGACAACGAATCAAAAAACACAACAAATAGGAAAACACAGCAACAAATCTAAAAACACAACGGAAAATAGGAAACCATAACAACCAATCGAAAAAGCACAAGCACAATAAAAAAAAACACAGTGGCAAATAGGCAAATAGGAAAACACCACAACAAATCAAAAAACATGACGAATAAGAAAACACCACATCATCAGGTCGAGTGGGTTCCTCGGGCAATGATGGATCTCCATTCCTCCCTCGCCTGCATACACGTTCCAATTTCTCCAGCAGTGTCACGCCTTAAAGTGTCCACATATGTTAGTTGTTGTCTTCCCCTTCTTTTAGTTCCGTGTGTCGGCTCTCACAGTACCAGCTTCTGTGCTGCTAGCTCTGGATGTCTATTCATAGCTTTCAAGGGGCGTTACGTGCTGCCGGGAACGCCCACCTGACGGTCAAAAAAAAAACTTGTTCATTCCGCTGCCCGCCGAATCGACTAGTTTCTCACGCTGTGTTTGTTCAGCCAAAATGCCGGATACCTGTTGTGCTATCGGTTGCACTAACCGACGAGGAGACACGCCTGGCTTGTGCTTTTACAGAATCCCGTCGGAGAAAGAAAACTCAGAAAGAGGAGGTTGTGGATTTGTGCGATTAGACGTGGTTCAGTCGCTGGGAGGGCAAATGGCTTTTTTTCTACCATCAAAGTACACACGTTTTTGCGGCCAACATTTCATCAAAGGTAAGCTCAAGTAACGTTAACGGGGTATTTTAATCATTATTGTAACGTTACTTGAGCTTACCTTTGATGAAATGTTGGCCGCAAAGACGTGTGTACAAACTGCTGAACAAACACAGCGTGAGAAACTAGTCGACTCGGCTGGCAGCGGAATGAACAAGTTTTTTTTTTGACTGTCAGGTGGGCGTTCCCAGCAGCACGTAACGCCCCTTGAAAGCTATGAATAACAGTGACCAGCAAGCCTCAGCCGCCTGCATCGTATCTTCTCACTTAGCTTAGGTAGCTCTTGGTAAAGATCAACGTTTGTGATATGGGTGCCAGGGTGGATGTTGAGGGCATGCTTAAGCATCAGCGTGTAGCATCCGTTTAGTCTGTTCTCCCTCTGTTGACTCAAGGTCCATGTTTCAGAGCCATAGATCAACACTGATTCCACGGATGCAATGAACAGGGCAAGTTAGATTTTTCTAGAAAGGCCTGTCCTCCATATGTTATTCAGTGAGTGGAGAGCTTTCCAGGCCAGGGCCTTCCTGACCCTGATGTCCTTCTCTGTACTGGCCACCCCTGATCCTAGATACAGTACTTAAAGTCCTCCACCTTCTCCAGTGGATCCCCTGACAGAGTAGTAATGGCATTATCATCTTTGCTGTTTTGTACTGTGTTTTCTTTGCATTTATCCCAAGACCAACAACAGCACACTCTCTCTCCACTCGGTTCAAGAGTTCCTGGGCTTCTTTGATTTCATTTGATATTAACGTGATGCCATCGGCGAAATCAGGATCGGTTAGTACTTGGGCATGCAGACACCTACTCTAACGTGGCTTGATGATAAATCCAAGTTCTTTCCCCTTGTCTCCAATGCACTGGCGTAAGGATCGGCGGTGCAATGCACCGGGGCCCAGAGCTGTCAAGGGCCCATGAAGAGCGAGTCTCGCTTTGGGGAGACGTAAACGTACTTACGGTTTCTGCTGCAGTCCCACTCCAAATAAACTTCCATGCTGTATTATGCAGTCAGCACTTGGGACGGGGTTTGTTCGGTATTTTCATCCCACCTGCATTGCATGATGAAAACCCATCCTACTATGCATCTGGTTGGTTAGTACTGCTGCCTTTGTTGGTAGATTGGTTAGTTTTAGGCATCAGTCACTGTCAGGCTGACTCTCTGCTCGCTGATTGGCTCTAATCGGGACTGAGCCGATCAGAGAACAGGGATGGGGCGGGTCTTCGCAGAAAGCTGGTGGGGCAAATGGCTTTCCCTACTCCACCACTTCCAGTGAAAACTCGCTTCAAGTTTCAGAAATACAGATGTGAATGGGAAGAATCAAACAATTAGCTTGACAGGGTTAGCGAAAATGAATACAAAGGCATGCGTTCGTAAATATGGTAGTCTGTATATAGCTAATGAGTCAGATCACAAAACGGCACAAATGGGACCGAACCGAGCCAGGACTGGCAGGAGGCTGGTGAACACAGGTGACACCAATTAACACGTTGCTGAACATGAACAAGAAGTGGGATAGGGCTAGTTATTTTTCATTTGAGTGTAGAGCGTCAGATTTTATTTAGCCAACTTCAAGACATGTGTTTTCTGTGGTGGTGCAGCATGGTGGCCTGGCAGACGTCACGTTAGAGTCACGTTTAGCCTACATAAACATGAATCTACATGAATCAATATAGTGCACATGAGACGAAAGTAAACAACTCGGTTATATGTTCACCAATCTGGAAAAATGCATTCTTCAATAGGCTAACACATTAACAGACAAAAAGGAAAGGTGTTCAGAGATAAGCAAATATTTTTTACCTAATAATATATTTTTCTCAAATATACCCATTTACTGAGGAGTTTATAGCTGAAAAGCTATCTATTAGTTCATTGTTAATTAAGCACTTCAAACTTTAAGTATTAATCTAAATGCTTCTTGAAACAATCTAAGTTATGATTTACTACCACTGGCGCCCCACCCCGCCCTCGGCCCGTGGTGGTCGTGGCTGCTGGGGGAGGGGGCAGGGGGGCGTCCCTTATTTTTCTGCATGAAAGGTGGCAACCTTACCAAGAGCTGACTCGCAACAGTGAACTTCCCAGCTCCAGTTTTCTGCAAATGGAACGCTAAAGCTGCGTTCACACCGACCTATTAAAGTTTTTCGCTGGCATCGAGTTTACATACAAAGTCAATGCAAACGAGCGATTGAGCGTATATTCGCCCGTGAGACAAATCGCTGGGCGTCCGAGCGACAGAGACAGAGCGATAGGGAGAAAATACGCTCATCGCCCAAGATGAAATATCCCAACTCGAGCGAAATTACGCTGGCATCAGTCGCTCGCTGTTCAACGCTGATTGGCTGCCGTGTGAGAGCGAGTCAAGGATCACACTGGCTTGGAACAAACCGCTGGTTTATTGTGTGGCAACAAACCGCATTGACAGGCAGACAGCTGACATGAAGTGAAGTCTGTACTACCGGTATAGAACTCACGTTAGGAGCACGCTGATAGGCTTAGCTTGTAAACACCTACGGTGGCTCGTAGTGGACAAATATCATGACATTGCGTAACGTTATAGCCCCCAGATCTCCGTCAATTCGTGTGCCTGTTGACGAGCGATTTAATCACAGCGACAGAGCGATTCCAAAGGGTTGAATCAAGCGACAGAGCGAAAAATAAATATCTCGGTGTGAACACAGCTTAACAAAACGGATGTGACGTCATTTAGCCTCCACATCCCAGTTATATAAGGAATGCACCATAATTGTTAGGTAGGGCCCAGAGCAAATATTTGCACCGGGGCCCATGGCAATGAAGTTATGCCACTGCTCCAATGGCCTCCCTTATATTAGTGCATAGTCCAGCACTATTATAAACAGATATGGTGCCAGTGTGTCTCCCTGTATCCCACACACGAATAAAAAAGACGACAAATAGGAAAACACAGCAACGAATCAAAAACACAACGGCAAATAGGAAAACATGACAACCAATAAAAAAATAACAGCAAATAGGAAACCATAACAACAAATCAAAAAAGCACAAGGGCAAATAGGAAAACACCACAACGAATAAGAAAACATGACAAATAGGAAAAGACCACAACAAATAAAAAAGACGACAAATAGGAAAACATGGCAACGAATCAAAATCACAACGGCAAATAGGAAAACATGACAAGCACTCAAAGAACACGGCGGCAAATAGGAAAACACTTCTAAGGTACCAAGCTCAACTGTGTTTTGCACTTCACGGCCACCGTACCGCCCAGAGGAAAGCTTCGGTGCAGCAGCTGTCAAAACGGCACAAGCCGCCTCGTGCTTCGCTCACACTCACACACATACACACACGCATGCATGCACGCACACACGCACATACACACGCACACACGCACGCATGCACGCACGCTCATGTTCACACACAAAGACACACACACTCTCTTTCTCTCTCTCTCTCACACACACACACACACACACTCACACACACAATCACACACACGCACACTCACACACACACACACACACACACACACACACACACACACACACACACACACACGCGTGTGCACACAGTGTGTGCACAGACTCACACACAGTGTGTGCACAGACTCACACACACACACACACACACACACACACACAGCACATGTGGAGAATATTATTCCTCCACCATAACCTTCAATCATTCCATCCCTCGCTCACCCTCGCTCTCTCTCCCTCGCTCGGTCTAATCTGCGGTGAATTGAATTACACACTTGCACACACACACCAAACACACACACCACACGCACACACACAGCCTGACCCCTCCCCTCCCCGCTGTGTGTTCCCGGTGAGCTCCAATCAGGACGATAATTGGAGCGATTAACAGGGTGGGGGGGGGGGGATGTTTGGGGTTGCATTTGCCAGGTCCAACTGACCCAATTCTGATTTTTTTTTACTCAAATCGGATGTGTTGTGAACGTGTAAACAGCATAAAAACACATGGAATCAGATATTCTCAGATCAGATTCAGGCCTCAATCATTATGTGCAAATAAATCAGATATGAATCACACATCTGCCAATGTGATGTCATCACAGATCAGATATTCCCTGTCATTGTGAGTCGCACGTCAAGTCTGCGACGTGCGCTCTCTCCTGATTCTGAATATAGATGAATCGCTTGGTTTGACCAAGTAAAACTATTTTTATAAGGATTTTATGAAATGCTATGGAAAAATAAATGGGGACTGAATGGTCCCATGCCGAACCTGGAAGAGGGCGTGACTGTAGCACTCTATAGACCCACCGGTTTTGCAACGACTTGGTGTTACGGTTATATTTAGGCAAGTAAAACAACTTAGTTAGGGTTAGGGTTTGGTTAGGGTTAAATACGATTTTATTTTTTATTTTTATGTGGCTTATGAAGGGAATCAAACTCTGTTCTCCGCCATCCAAGGCTAGCATCTTATGCGTGCAAGTGTTAAATGTAAACACAGGTATCAGACATGGGTCACTTTTAAAACTAGATGTAAACAGGCGGTCACAGAAATCTGATATAGAGAGCCAAAGTCACACCCACTTCCGGTTTAGGTTTTTCTTTAAATCCGCAATGATTTTTTTGTTGTTGCCTGGAGCACTTTATGAGGAGAAGCAGATGATAATGCCTGCTGCTAGCTGTCCAGCTTCATTAACTGCGTGGTTAAGGTAACGTAACGTTAGCACTTCAGTACTAAACATGTGTTGTAGAAATAGCAAGGCTTTCCAGATGGCAGATATTTACAATACACGTCTGGGATATTCCGTAGTGTCTTTATGATCGCTATTACAGTAACGTAAATTCAATGATTAGCCTACAACTTCCCATTTCTCCATCGCCCCGCTGGAAAAAGCGGTTCACGTTACCCAGCGCTTTTCTGAAAAGTTGAACATTTCTCAGTTTTTGAAAGCGCTCCGCTCTGAGGTAAAAACCGTCGGCTGCAGCGCTTTTCTGGAGCGGACGCCTTTTCTCCACCTTGCATCTGCATCCCGTTGCTTTTAATGAGGAAAAGGCACTGGAGCTGAGAAAAAGAAGCTAAGTGGACGCAGCCTAAAGGCCCAATTCTGCTCAACGTTAAATCTGCATACAGCTTAACACATTCACTGCCAGCCGTTTTTCAATACTGTAGTTAGCTTCTGCCAGAGGGTTTTTTTGAGGATTCTGGCTCATTTTACAAGAGCCGAGGATTCTTTTCTGCTTTGACTTTGTGAACACAAAGTTCACAAAAGTACTAATAGAATGTGTGCTTTCTCTGTCTAAAAGAGTTAGTTTGTAGAGTTAGTAGTTATGTAGATATTAGCCGTTGAGTACAGCATGGTTTCAGAGATTTTCAGAGAGTTTTGAGATAAATGGATTTTTAGAACCACCTCACGTGCCTGTGATTATGGGTGCCCTTGGGCAAGTCTGTATACTGTATTGTGTTTGTGTGTGTGTGTGTGTGTGTGTGTGTGTGTGTGTGTGTGTGTGTGTGTGTGTGTGTCTCCAAACTCCTCCCTCCGTCTGTGCTGCTGCTGCTGGCTCCGCGGCCGCTCTCGGGCGAGTCTGGATTACTGTAAAACGGGCTCGTTCGTTTCTTGGGGTGTCGGCTGAGAGCTTTGATGAAGCTTTTGCGATTCTGGTCTTATTTATGCTCAAAGGTACTCGAGTGTGTGTGTGTGCGCGCGCGCGCGTGTGTGTGTGTGTGTGTGTGTGTGTGTGTGTGTGTGTGTGTGTGTGTGTGTGTGAAATCGAAAGCGTTTTCGCCCAGCTATTTCCTTGAGAATGGCTTTCTCCCGCGGCTGTTTTTGCTCGGCTTTCTCTCTGTCTGGAGAGCACTGTCGCCACTTAGCTGGTCGGTAAAATAGATTATACACATTCTCTTCCTCCAATATTGGTATAGGAGACGTAAAAGGGGTTGATCGATGTCCCACCGTCAAAAAAAAAAAAAAAAAATTTAAGCCGAGATATCTCGTCTTTGGCACTCAACGGTTGGATTCTGTAAGCCGAGATATCTCATCATTGGCACTCAACGTGTTAAATACTCGAAGCTCCCAAGTGAAGACTGGCATCAGGCAAGGCTGTCTACTGTCCCCTTTCCTCTTCCTTCTTGTTATCGACTGGATAATGAAGACTACGACAGCACAAAGGAGGAACGGGATACGGACACTCTCAACACAGCTAGATGACTATAGACTTTGCCGACGACCATGCCCTACTATCTCACAGCAGGCAGCAGATGCAGGAGAAGAAGTCACCTCATCACAAGTAGGCCTCAATTTCCATCAAGGGAAAACTAAAGTCCTCAAAGTCAACACAACCCACAAAGACCCAGTGACCCTGGAGGCAACACCACTTGAGGAAGTAGAAGCCTTCACTTACTTAGGCAGTGTCATTGGTAGGCAGGGCGGCACGGATGCGGACTTCAGAGGCAGAATTGGCATGGCAAGGGCTTCATTCATTCAAATAAATTTTGATTATGAGAAAATTGACATTAATAAATTTAAGTTTATCTGTAATGGGGAGAACCTAGAAATTGTCCATTGTTTTAAGTATCTTGGTGTCTTTATGAATTATAATGGATCATTTAAGATCGCCATTGAGGAGCTGCATAAGCAAGCCTCTCGCGCTATGTTTGCCCTTTTTTCCAAATGTAGAAAATATGATTTACCTGTTGATATCACACTGGACCTTTTTGACAAGTTGGTTTCACCAGTTATGTTGTACTCGTGTGAAGCTTGGGGGTTTGAAAAAATTGATATATTGGAAAAGCTACACCTCAGATTTCTCAAGTACATTTTAAAAGTTAAAACGACAACGTGTAACAATATGGTCTATGGGGAGCTGGAGAGATACCCACTCTGTGTCACTGTCAGAAAAACTATGATCGGCTACTGGGCAAGGTTGATTGAAGGCAAGGAGAACAAACTTAGCCGTATAATGTATAACTGCCTGCTTGATTTGCACAACTCTGTATGCGTCGCCGTGGGTGGTGCGGGTCAAACAGATATTGGATGACTGTGGCTTGTCTTACCTCTGGCCTACACAGCAGTGCAACAGCACTGACTGGTTGAAGCTAACTGTCAAGCAAAGTCTTAAGGATCAGTTTATCCATAGTGGCAAAGTGAGCTCAGAAGCATGACATCCTGTGACTTGTATGTAGAATTTGCAAGCTGGAAAATTATCTGTTGTATGTAAACCAAAAGTATAGACATGCAATCTGTAACTTCAGGGTTAATAACACCAGAATCCCCAAGGTTGTTGGCAGATATAAAGGACTGCATAGAAGTATGAGGATCTGTAACCTCTGTAGTGACAACTGTGTGGGAGACGAGTATCATATTTTGTTTGAATGTAAGACTGCAATTATTTTGAATTTCAGAGTTATATTTACCCAGATATTATTTAACTCTGCCATCTATGTTTAAACTGATGTTACTACTACAATCAGACAGACCAAAAGTTGTGTAAACTAGGTGTTTTTTGAAG
>NW_028151084.1:0-34380 GCF_964638095.1 Poromitra crassiceps | reverse complement strand
TTATCATATTGATTTCAACCCCATCGTCCACGCCTATATATAGCCCTCCCTGGACAACAATGCACCAGCCGGTACTGCCTAGTTGTGAGCAATTTCATGTGGAACTAGCTAGCAGCTAGTGGGTGTAGTTTGGTCTAAAGAAAATAGTTCCTACACACAAGGTTTGTGGATTATCTTGAATAACCGGGTCATGATTTCTGGAAAGAGACATTGCTGTTGGGTTTTTCAAATGTATGTTTTTGTCACTTCGACCACCACAAGCCGAGTGCCATCCAGTTCCATTGTATTTGAGAGAAGTCAGAAATCTCTAGGACTGATTTCTCCAAAACTCAAGCAACTAACACAAAATGATCTAGGTGGATAAACAGCACCACAGGTGAGAGGGAAAATATGCATTTTGGATTTTAGGGTGAGCTGTTCCTTTAAGGGAGAGAACATGCCACAGCACAAATTGTGTTAAACTGTACAGGTGGAGGTTACAGGTGTAGCCTCAGAAAATGGGACATCCAGTTAGAATGAGGAGGACTCAGAGGAACTAATGCCAAGGGTTTTTATTTCAAATCAAATCCCTTGATTGGTGATGGATAATCATGTAGACAGATGATTTGGCCTAAAAGACAAACAAGAAGGATTCGATCAAACAAGGGAAAACAAATTCAACTGTAAAGTAATATAATAAATCTAATTCAATTCAAATACTCAATCAATATACAAAGGAAATAACAGTAACTATAACAAACTAACACTTACTTTGACCGATGCATCTGTACATGGGCAATATAGGGATTGGGAAGAAAAGGCCCAACAAGCAGCCTTCTCTCAGCAGCACACATGGCAAACTGAGCCTGGTCTAATCAGTGTCCAGTCCAGGTGTGGCTGGTTAGAGTGCATCTGTGTGAAACTGATTTTCAAAATGTCTGCATCACAAGTTCCACAGTTACGTTATCTCTTCCCTTTCTTGCTCGCTGCAACATGGCTCTCACACACACACACACACACACGACGCCAGGGGGGAAGTGGGAAGTGAAAGTGTTTCACCCCATATTTTACTGTCTCTCTCATGTAGGCTGCCGGTATCTCCTCCCACAGTGCGACGTGCGCACTAACTTCCCGTAACAAGAGCTCATTAACTAGGACAGTGTGCAGAGTTGAGCTTCAAGCAGAAAGCAAAACATCTAGCTCTGTCTGTGATATATTCATGTCTGTGAGCCTATATTCATTATAACCTGAGCATGGGGACAGTGGAAATGGAGATCTGTGAAGACGGAGCTCTTAAAGTCAACCAATGCTACAATCTGAGGTAGGCAGGCAAGCTGTCACCGAGAGGGGGAGGCGAGAGGAGGAAATCGACGAAAGTCACAGAAATACTTAGGACTGTATTTATGTCTGTGAATTTAGTGACTTTGTCCTAGTAAATGTGTGTTTTTTTTAGGCCTACATATATGCCTAATATTCATAAAGGGATTATAGTTTGTGTCGAAGATTGATTGATTGATTGATTTATTCGATGAATGAAAAAAGCAGAGCACATCATACACGGAAATATAAATGCCACTCATACATCACCATCAAGGATAAAAAGTTTGGAAACACTTGCTAATGGTGTTTGATCACATAACAATGAGTGACCTACTACACTATTCTTATATTCCTATGTGATAGTGCCTATGCTACTGAGTAGGTATTCACCGTGGTTGCTTCTATCAAAAATAAGATATGTGTTCGCCTCGTCTTCCTGCACTAGTGCTCTGCTCAGAAAGCTGCGGTCAGAGGGCTTGGAGCTCCATCGTGTGGCGGAATGGTTCAACTGCAGCAGCTGCTGCACCAAAGAGTCTCCTGACGTTTCTGTTGAGCTGTTTGTCACCTTGATCCTCTACAGTCTGGTGACGTATAGGTAGGCTACATGGGTTCAATTATTATCGAGTTTCACCAGCCTCCTGTTCAGTGTGAGGGATACATACAACCTGGTCCACCAAAAAAAACACCAGTAGCCCAGTAGCCTATAAACCAAATTCAAATTATGTCCATATTATTTTAAAGTATTAATTTAGATTTCGGTATTATATTTATATTTCACTATAAAGTATTAATTTATCCTTCCCCCCTAAAAGATGCACATCTGTTATCAGCCCTCATCAGTTTGATAGTATTACAATGTAGTCTTTACTATGAATTTGCAGCATAAAGATTCAGGTGGGTCAGCTCTCGAAAATACGAGTGGATAAACAGGATTAAAGGGACAACTCACCCTAAAATACAAAATACATATTTTTCTTCTCACCTGTAGCCTAGTGCTATTTATCCATCTAGATGTTTTTTTGTCGATATCAGCCCTAGAGATTTCTGCCTTTTCTTGTATACAATGCGGGACAGGATGGCACTCGGCTTGTGGTGCTCAAAGCGCAAAAAAATAAAAAAAATAAAAAATAATCAACTTTCCAGAAATCATACTCAAGATAATCCACAGACCCTGTTGTGAGCAGTTTCATAATAACTATTTTCGAGAAATTTTAAGCAAACTACAGCAGCAAGCGGGTGTAGTCCAGTTGGAAATAGAAATAGAAAATTCCTATGAAACTGCTCACAAGGTCTGTTATCTTGAGAGTACTTTTAAATAGTAATTATTATTACAATTTAACTCTGCCTACTTGAGTAAGTTCCTGGACTAGTAATTTTACTTGCACAGTAGGCTACAGTCAATTTTCACTAAAGTAACAATACTTGTGCTGCTTGAGTAGGTCAGGTTACTCTTTCCACCTCTGTGAGTCTCTCCTCTTGGCCATGATGGAGAATAACAATGCTCTCCTTCCTCCCTTCCTTCCCTCTCTGGCAGCGCAATCAATTTCATCTCACACCCACGGATCTCATTTTCATTCGGTGAGTATAGCCTGGTGGACTCAGCCGCATCAAGCTGCACATCAGAGCAGATCCAGCCAGGCAGGAAGTCATGCAGGAACGGCATCGAGCATCCGGTCTTTTTTCAAAATAAAACACTTAACAACAATAAACACGGTTAAAACCATTTATTATAGCCTGCTTATCCATGGTAGAAGCACACAAATGAAGGAAAAATGATCAAATCAACAAAATCAGGCAGGCAAAACGCTCCGCTTCTGAGCCGTGCAGTTGGTTGTTAAAATGTAAAAATGTAAAAATCACCTACTGCCTATACTGTATGTACACTGTATACACTACAAATCCACGCTCAAGCAAAAAGTCCAAAATAACATGCTGAGACCTTGTAGTAGAAACACTGAAATCAGTTTATTTAGCATATAAACATGTTTCGGTCTCATCACCCTGGTCTGATGAAGGTTGAAAGACCAGATTGACCAATTATCTTACAAAAAGTGCTTGAATTTATCAAGGATTTTATCAAACAATTTCTCATGTATATCATTGGGCCAAATACATGACCATAAGGTGTGACTCTATAACAGTAACCCTCCGCCTCTTGAGATCTATTTGTTGCTAATGTGTGTTTTGGGTGGAATATGTGAGGTGTTGAAAGCGAGTGTGATGTTGGCTGACCGGCCTGCTGCTCTGCTCTGCCTGCTCACTGGCAGTAAAGTGTTGGGGGTAACTCATTACAAAAGTAACATATTACATGTAATATATTACTTTTAGCAGTAACTCAGTAATATAACTCATTACAATATGATTTCAGTAATATTATACCAGTTACTTTGTCAAGACAAGTTACAAATTGAGTTACTTTTCTTTAAATCAAAGCATGCATACTTAAATAAAGATACAATCATTTCCTAAACAAATGGTGTGTTTTTATGCAAATAACCACTATAGATGACAATGGAAAAGGATAACATTATAACATTTTAGAATTTTGGATGGTTTACGCTGACTTGGAGATGGTATAAATTATCTTTTGGGGATGGTTCCGCGGCGGTGATGTCATTCTGCTACTGCAGTTATTTTGGTGAAAGTAATGCAAAAGTAGTGTTATAAGTAATGAGTTACTCTACACAGACAGTAAGATTATAAAGTAACTTATTACTTTCAAATGAAAGTAACTAGTAATATGTAGTGTATTACATTTTATAAGTAACTTGTCCAACACTGTGTCCACATCATCTGACTGCTCTGCTCCTCAGTGGTTCCTGCCGTGGTAATCATGGTTTGGGTGGGAGCGCTGGTGTTTACCTACAGATGCAGAAGACCCACCCTGACCCTGTCGCTGAGGAAAGGTGACGAGCTGTCAACAATCTCAGCTCTCATCCAGCACGTTTGATGAAACGCACAAGAGGGAAGCCACAAAACAAAACTCTTTTTTGTGTGTGTGGAAAAAGCATTGATTGATTGCCATGATATGACGATTATATGAGATTTAGATGTATTTTGACGCTGCAAAACTTTGTTTACATTTGTCTGATTTCCAGTGTTGGGGGTAACTCAGTACAAAAGTAACATATTACATGTAATATATTACTTTTAGCAGTAACTCAGTAATATAACGTATTACAATAGGATTTCACTAATATTATACCAGTTACTTCATCAAGTAACACAAGATACTAATTGAGTTAAACAAATACTATCAAAGCACATACCAAGGATACAATCATTTCCTAATCAAATCGTGTGTTTTTATGCAAATAACCACTGTAGCTGACAATAACAAAGGAAAAGGATAACATAATGTAAATGTCATGTCTTTCTTCCACCCTTGCAAATAACTAATAGTCGCAATGATTAACATTACAAGTGCCAACAGATGGCAGCGACACGTTCAACTCAATATGACAAAAGATTGACTGTAACAAGAGAAGAAGAAGGGAAAGAAGCTGAGGAGAGGATAGAAGTGACCTGTCTGACTGCATGTGACTGAAGGAAACTATACCTTTGCACAAGAACATTTGAGTGCTTATATTTTATCACGAGCTGTCACAATACATCTTAATATAGGCCACTAGATATTCTGTGTGCACGTGTGTGTGTGTGTGTGTGTGTGTGTGTGTGTGGGGGGGGGGTCTCTGAATACACAGTTACTGTATGATAAAATAAAATCTTCTGCATTCTGCATTTATGTTTTTTTATCTCGACATTTCGTTTGTTGCTCGGTGAAAAACCTGGTTTGGCGAAAAGTATTTTAAAAATAAATTGGATTTGAATTGAGTGGATATCCTCATGTTTGGTATATTGTTATATTCTTGTGACCATAGCTTGTGACACACAGAGACAGAGCAGATACAGATGGGAGAGCAAGACACACATACACACGCACGCGCACACACGCACGGACACGCGCACGCGCACACACACACACACACACACACACACACACACACACACACACACACCCGCATACAACACCATTCATTATTAACACACCCAATATAGCTGGACTGGACACCTCTCTCTCTTCTTCTCTCTCCCTCGACCCTCTTACCCCCCATCCTCCCTTCCCCCCATTAACCACCACCTAGACACACACACACACACACACACACACACACACACACACACACACACACACACACACACACACACACACAGACAGAGAGACCCCTGCACACCCCTCCTCCTGACCCCTGCGACCTAGGCGCCATGGCAACCCCCTGACCCATCCTGCTGTTGCCGTGGAAACAACCTTGGAGCATGTCTGACCACTGCACCCCCCCCCCACACACACACACACACACACACACACACACACAGCCCTCCCCCCTCCCGCCGTGTCGAGGCAAACCGATCGATATTCTATCACACAGAACAGTGGAGCGAGAGAGAGGAGGCCACGGGCCAGCCAGATTACTGAGGGGGGAGGGGGGTGGCAGAGAGAGAGAGAGCCTGTGTGTGTGTGTGTGTGTGTGTGTGTGTGCGCGTGTGTGTGTGTGTGTGTGTGTGTGTGAGTGTGTGTCTGTGTGAGGAAAGGTGTTGTATAGTGTGCAAGTGGATAAGAGAGAGAGAGGGGTGTGTGTGTGTGTGTGTGAGAGAGAGAGATTTGGATGAAAGGGGTAGGAGGGGGCAGCTGGTGTAAGTGGGTAGAAGATTGAGAGAAATTGTGTGTGTGTGTGTGTGTGAGAGAGAGTGTGTGTGTGTGTGTGTGTGTGTGGGGGGGGGGGGTGTGAGTCAGAGGAGTGTGCTTGTGTAAGGGAGGGAAATGTGTTTGTGTGTGTGTGTGAGAGAGGGAGAGAGAACAAGCATCATAATGAGTTGAGGCAGTATATGTATAAGGCTTCTTCTCTTCTCGTTTCTGTTCGATAACAGATGCTTTATTAGTGCATTCCTGGCTCTGTGTGTGTGTGTGTGTGTGTGTGTGTGTGTGTGTGTGTTTGTGTGTGTGTGTGTGTGTGTGTGTGTGTGTGTGTGTGTGTGTGTGTGTGTGTGTGTGTGTGTGTGTGTGTGTGTGTGTGTGTGTGTGTGTGTGTGTGTGCCTGGAAAAAAAGAAACATGATATATTGTTGTGATCTCTCTGCTCTGACAGTTCAGGCTCGTGAAACCTTGTTGCTTTTTTAAACCAATTTTGGAAAACACATTTTTTACTGACAGGCTTTTATTTTGATACCCTGTGTTGACCTGTTTCCTCTATTGGAGCATAGCCTTTTTAGTCATGTCTGGCATTTGTATTACTGTATTATTTCATCTCATTGATGTTAGTTTAGTTTAGTTTCATTGATTGTATGTTGTAAATAATATGTTATTTTAATTGTATGATAATTATTATTGTACTTGCGCTACGGGCCAGCTAGCCTACTATCCAGTGAAAATAGTGTGCACACATCAACATTAAACACTATTACTACAATAGTTCAAGGCTACTTAATGCTGATTCATCATATAGGCCATTTACACCGGGCACTAACATGTGTTTTCTGTGATCAGATTGCAATCGGATAGTGCTTGACCACATTTGCCTGATTTCATTTACACCTTGCGTTAGCATGCGTTTTGGGTGATCAGACTGCATGCAATCTGATTCGAATCTGATCATCCAAAATGGGTGTCCTCTCAATCCGCATACAGTTGCTGTATGCAAATTGAGAGGACACATTGCATTTACACTTGCAGTGTTTCCCACAGGATTTAGAGTATTTGTGGGATGGGACCGCAGACCCCCTAGGGGGGTGCGGGGGCATGCCCCCCCGCGAGATTGTTTTAAACATTTTAAAGTAAAATGCATGAATTTGGTGTACTTTGAGAAAGCTTTAAGAGCAAAATTAAAAGGCTAGATCTATGAAGAACATGTCATCATTACTGTGCTGTGGGTTTACAATGACAAACTAAATTTCTCCCTATAGGTCAGGGATACTCAACTTGCTTTGCCACTTTCGTGAAATGATAGAAGGCGAGGGGCCAGTTAATAAACAAACAATATACATTTTTCTGTAGCGGATTGTAGGTTTTTGGGGTGTCAACCAGAGTTTAGGCTGACAGTGTTGTGCACACCGGATAGTTAGGTTAAGTTAGTTAGGTTAAGTACATACATAAGTGCCTGGGTAGCGAGCAGATGGCGGTATTTGACAATTTAGCAGCTAAATCATAGATTATTGAAAGATATTCCATATTCCAGACTGAAATGCTATAACAGAAGTATTGGCCAGAATGACATGAACATTTATTGGACACTTATTCAGCGGGTATCTTGCATGTTGCATTCAGGTGCACTGTAAAAAAAAAAAGAAAAAAAAAAAGGTTTTTTTTTTTTGGGTCAACATCTTATTGTGGCGGCCCGCCACAAATTCCTTTATGTATGGGAAACACTGACTTGTGTTCAATGCGGTCACAATGCATCCCTGACCACCTCCGGAGGTGGTTTGGCCGATCAGATCGCAATCCGTCCTCAATGTGTCTTGGGGGCGTTTACATGTACACCTGTACTTAAATGGTCAAGCACTATCTGATTGCAATCTGATCACAGAAAACGCATGCGAGTGCCAGGTGTAAATGGCCTCATAGAAAGTGGTGTGTGGTTAATTGTAATGGATGGACAATCATAAATCATTATAGGTTGCACAAGGCTACAGAGAGACAGAAAAGGAAGGGAGGAAATATGAACTCATGAAAAACAGGGTGACCTATATCCCCAGGTTAGGAGTGTGTGAGTGTGTGTGTGTGTGTGTGAAGTGGCAAGAGCACTCATTTTCTCCCTCAGCCTTATAATGGTATTCATGAAACATGGACAGCGTTGCACTCAGTCACTCACATGCACGCACGCACGCACACACACACACACACACACACACACACACACACACACACACACACACACACACACACACGTACACACGTGCGCGCACACACACACACACACACACACACACACACACACACACACACACACACACACACACACACACACACACACAACCGTGAGTCAACCTCACCCCCTATATTCACAGGGTGTGTAAAATGGTCTTATCTAATCTGGCATTATTGCAATAAATCTTAGTGACAAATTGACTGATTCTAATATATCATCATCATCATCATCAGTATATAAATGGGAGCGGGGCTCTGTGTGTATATATATATATATATATATATATATATATATATATATATATATATATATATATATATATATATATATATATATATATATATGCCATACATATACTATATATGGGAGAGACTACAGACAATGAAAGACCCAGAAAAGACAAGAGAAAATAAGATAATAATCATGAGGCTATATTAAGAATACAGAGCCACAACAAATTAGAAATTGGATAATTCAGTTGGCAAGGCAAAAAAAAAAAAAATCTCAAAAACAAGTGAAACTGCATTGAAAACAAACCATTTCTGTTCACTGATTTGAATGAAAACATGACTGAATACATCAATATTGTTTGTCTCAACAGTGGTAATGAACCTTTGCATCTACTAATGTCAGATGCAGTGTTGGAGGTAACGCATTGCAAAGTAACACATTACTGTAATCACATTACATTTGTACCTAACGAGTAGTGTAAGGCATTACAGTCCCTAAAGCCGGTAATCACATTACAGTTACTATTCAAATACATATGGCATTACTTGCGTTCCATAAATTATCAAATGATCTGCAGGGTCAGGTGTGAATCTGCAGGATTATGGAAAAGAACACCAAATGTGCGGTGCTTTTTCATGCACTCGATTACACAACACAACTAGATTGGATGGGCTGGAGGGACAGGGAGGAGTGAGATCTTGTGTATGTCCTTATTAGGATAGGGATGTGTGCTGATATTGGCATATGTAAAGTTTCATGTTATATTGTTAACTGGTAATTAGGTGACAATGCATCTCAGGCCATGTTGCAGAGTAACGCAAAAGTAATGTAACGACGAGTAGTGCAACAAATTACTTTCTCCACTGAGTAATTAAGTAAAGTAAGGCATTACTTTTAAGTAATGTATAATGTGTAATACAGTAAATTACTTTTTTGATTAACGAACCCCAACACTGGTCAGATGTAACACTCACATTGCCTTAAATTGAACCTTTTAAGTTTGATTTCTTCTTCTCTGATTGTGCTGTATTGGATAAGGTAGTCTCAGTCTCTCCCCTCTCCTCTCCTCTCTCATGTTGCCTGCTGCTGGTAACAGTCAAACAGTCTACAGTGCGGTCACTGTATTGCTGGTAACAGTCAAACAGTCGACAGTGTGGTCACTGTACTGCTGGTAACAGTCAAACAGTCTACAGTGTGGTCACTGTACTGCTGGTAACAGTCAAACAGTCTACAGTGTGGTCACTGTACTGCTGGTAACAGTCAAACAGTCTACAGTGTGGTCACTGTACTGCTGGTAACAGTCAAACAGTCTACAGTGTGGTCACTGTACTGCTGGTAACAGTCAAACAGTCGACAGTGTGGTCACTGTACTGCTGGTAACAGTCAAACAGTCTACAGTGTGGTCACTGTACTGCTGGTAACAGTCAAACAGTCTACAGTGTGGTCACTGTACTGCTGGTAACAGTCAAACAGTCTACAGTGTGGTCACTGTACTGCTGGTAACAGTCAAACAGTCGACAGTGCGGTCACTGTACTGCTGGTAACAGTCAAACAGTCTACAGTGCGGTCACTGTACTGCTGGTAACAGTCAAACAGTCTACAGTGCGGTCACTGTACTGCTGGTAACAGTCAAACAGTCAACAGTGTGGTCACTGTACTGCTGGTAACAGTCAAACAGTCGACAGTGCGGTCACTGTACTGCTGGTAACAGTCAAACAGTCTACAGTGTGGTCACTGTACTGCTGGTAACAGTCAAACAGTCTACAGTGCGGTCACTGTATCCGTCAGCGGCCAGGTGAGCACCAATCCACTTGCTTTGATGTAGGGCAGTGGTGGAAATGGCCAGGTTTTACTCTGGGAACCCTACTTACGCAGGATGGAGGGGCCTGGATACGGCGCCGCCGGGGTGGGGGCAGGGCATAGGATATTATTTCTGAATGATTGACTGATTTGTTTTAAATCTCTTACAAAAGTTAGAAAGAGAGAGAGAGAGAGAGAGAGAGAGAGAGAGAGAGAACCATTCTAAATAGTTAATTTCCACAAGCCACTTACAAGGCATTGGAACTTTATTTTAGATAGATAGATAGATAGATAGATAGATAGATAGAGTACTTTATTAATCCGAAATTCTTGTGTTACAGCAGAAGCCAATGTCAGTACATCTCAGTAAAAAACACCCAAAAGAAAAAGCCAATGTCAAAAAAATGTCAGACATACAGTAGATACCATGTCAGAAACATGTCAAGAAAGCACAGCATTTAAGTTATCCCATCTACAATAAAGTTAAATAAAAGAAGATAAGAAAATAAATTGCACCTGTAATTTACAGCTGTAGCAAGCACACATGTTCTATGTGGCCAAAATGGACATTGTACAACATCATTATAATTAATAAAGTGACATACAGCAACAGCAATGATGAAATGAGGGTTCACCAGCGTATCCATGGGAGGGGTGTGGAGGAGAGAGGGAGAGGGAGTGAAAGGAGGAGTCTGCTCTCCCTGCATGTACATGACTTATTATACATGCTAACAGCAGTGGGCACAAAAGAGTTCCTGTAACGCTCTTTAGTGCAGGGGAGCTGCCGGAGCCTCTGAGACTGAACACACTCTGTTGTCCAGTCAGTAGGTCGTGTAGGGGGTGTGTCACATTGTCCATTATTTTGAGCACTTTCTCCAGCATCCTCCTCTCCACCACCACCTCCAGGGGCTTCAGAGTAGTCCCCAGCACAGAGCCAGCTCTCTTTATCAGTTTGTTCAGTTTCTTGGACTCTCTGGCTCTGATACTGCTGCCCCAACTGATGGCTGCGAAGAGGATGGCACTTGCCATCCACTTGCCATTTTGAAATGTTGCACTTAAAGTGAGGGGGATAAGGGGGGAGAGAGTCAGAGAGATTGATTGTAAGTTTGTATTTAAACACACACTGCCTCTTTAACACTCCTCTTCCTGGAATGAAGCAAAGCCTGATAACCCCTCCCTCTTCTCCCCGGTCTCAACACAGCCAGTTCTATTCTCTCCACATATTTCCTGTTCCTCCCCTTTCACAGATCTGCCAGTTTAAAGATGGGTGTAAACATGCTGTGAAGTGCAAGAGCTGACCAGCCCATTCACTGCAGATCAGCACATGAACATGAAGACAACAACAAGAGGTTTGGTTTGGAGCAGAGCCCAGCTTGGTTCAGTTCAGAGGAAGTGAAACTATCTGACTCACTGTCACTGAGAAGTGAAATGGCGCAGCAAGGAATTCAGCTGGACGGGGAAAAACTCTGCTGTTCGATCTGTCTGGATCTACTGAAGGATCCGGTGACTATTCCCTGTGGGCACAGCTACTGCATGAGCTGTATTAAAGACTGCTGGGATGAAGAGGATCAGAAGAAAATCCACAGCTGTCCCCAGTGCAGACAGACCTTCACACCGAGGCCTGTCCTGGTGAAAAACACCATGTTAGCAGAGTTGGTGGAGGACCTGAGGAAGACCGGACTCCAAGCTGCTCCTCCTGATCACTGCTATGCTGGACCTGGAGATGTGGTCTGTGATTTCTGCACTGGGAGAAAGCTGAAAGCCCTCAAGTCCTGTCTGGTGTGTCTGGCCTCTTACTGTGAGCAGCACCTCCAGCCTCACTATGATGTAGCTCCATTAAAGAAACACAGGCTGGTGGAAGCCACCATGAAGCTTCAGGAGAACATCTGCTCTCGTCACGATGAGGTGATGAAGATGTTCTGCCGTACTGATCAGCAGTGTATCTGTTATCTCTGCTCTGTGGACGAACATAAGGGACACGACACAGTCTCAGCTGCCGCAGAAAGGGCCGGGAGGCAGAAAGAGCTCGGGGTGAATCGGCAAAAGATCCAGAAGAGACTCCAGGGCAGAGAGAAAGACGTGAAGGTGCTTCAACAGAACCGGAAGGCTATGAATATCTCTGCTGATAAAGCAGTGATGGACAGTGAGAAGATCTTCATTGAGCTGGTCCGTCTCATTGAGAAGAGAAGCTCTGAGGTGAAGCACCAGATCAGATCCCAGCAGAAAGAGGAAGTGAGTCGGGCTGAAGAACTTCAGGAGAAGCTGAAGCAGGAGATCTCTGAACTGAGGAGGAAACACACTGAGCTGGAGCAGCTCTCACACACAGAGGATCACATCCACTTCCTCCACAGTTACTCCTCGCTGTCACGTCTCAGTCAATCTACAGACTCACCCAGGATCGATACCCGTCCTCTGCACTACTTTGAGGATGTGACTGCAGCTGTGTCAGAGGTCAGAGATAAACTACAGGACATTCTGACAGAGGAATGGCCTAAGATCTCACTGACAGTGACTGAAGTGGATGTTTTACTGTCACAACCAGAGCCCAAGACCAGAGCTGACTTCTTACAATATTCACATCAGATCACACTGGATCCAAACACAGCACACACACTGCTGTTATTATCTGAGGGGAACAGAAAAGCAACACACATGAGTGAAGAACAGTCATATTCTAGTCACCCAGACAGATTCACTGACTGCTGTCAGGTCCTGAGTAGAGAGGGTCTGACTGGACGTTGTTACTGGGAGGTGAAGTGGAGCGGGGGGGGTGTTTCAATAGCAGTCTCATATAAAGATATTAGCAGAACAGGACATGAAAGTGGATTTGGAAACAATGACAAGTCTTGGTCATTAGAGTATGACAGCAGTAGTTGTGAGTTCATACATAAGAGTATCACAACTCTCATCTCAGGCCCTCTGTCCTCTAGAGTAGGCGTGTACCTGGATCACAGAGCAGGTATTCTGTCCTTCTACAACGTCTCTGAAACCATGACTCTCCTCCACAGAGTCCAGACCACATTCACTCAGCCTCTCCATCCTGGACTGGAGTGTTCTGGCACTGGAGACACTGCTGAGCTGTGTAAGCTCAAGTAGACAGGACTTATTCAAGCAGCTGTGTGTGTGTGTGTGTGTGTGTGTGTGTGTGTGTGTGTGTGTGTGTGTGTGTGTTTTCTCTCCATCTTTGGTGCTTAGCTCTCATTGCTGTGGTGTTTCTGCACTGCACTTCCCACAGATCACCTGTCAGTCAAACATTGTGGGCGGGACTGTGATGTCTTTTTCCAAGTTGAATTTTCTGTGGATGATGTTTGATTTCCTCTAGGTGGCGCTCTTTTCTTTGTGTTATATCAGTCAGTGATAGCGAGTATCCAAACACACATGTATTCATATGAAAACATAAACTGTTGTGTGGCCTATATAGTTCTTATTGTTGTGTATTTCTATTGTGACTGTTTCTGTCCCACTACATGGGCCTTAATGGAGCTGTGTGTGTGTGTGTGTGTGTGTGTGTGTGTGTGTGTGTTGGGAAGATTGGAGCAGTCTTATACAGGCTTTAGCGATTGAATGTGTGATCAAAGTGAATGTTTGCAAAGATCAATAAAAAAAAAGGCCAGGTCGAAACCTGGCATACGGGCGATGCATGGGATCGTCACCCATGTATACCCATACACATTTTAACAATCAACAGAACACATATAAGCCGTCATCTGATTTTCCACCTTTTTTCCCTGTTTGTGTTTAGGGATGCAGGATAAAGATTTATTTTTTATTTTTATAAATGCTGCAGCTGCACACTTACTGTTTAAACTTGAATTATAATAGTTGTTTTTCTTTGTTCTTTGATGTGAATTTATGGCTTTTTGGCACCTTTTAAGGTTGAGATAATTGTATTATCATTATATGGTCCAAATATTTCAGTAAAGCACTTGAAACACTTGAAATATTCTTGCTTGGGTGGTATCTACTTGAAATGATGGTAAAATGTATTATTTTTAGTAAAATAACATGTCACGTGTGCAATGCAATATTTGTAATGGAATCATTATGGGACACGGCTAAGAGCCAAACTTAGCCATAGTTCCAGAATGATTCCATTTGCATTGCACACGTGCTACACTATGCTAGCTAACGCTGTGCCAGGTATTAGCCGTGTCCCATAAAGATTCCATTACAAAACACGTTAACGTTAGCCAAACGTTTTTTTGGTTACACAATGCATTGCCAGCTATCTCAAAAACTAATGTGACAGGATAAGGTCCGTTTGATATGTTGTTAAACGTGTTATTTTACACCATTTGAAAGAATTAACCCACCTTGAAATACTTTGAACAGGTCTGGGTGCCTGTCTTTCAGGTGCTTGGCGAGATTGGATGTGTTACCCTTGCCATAAAAAGTTGAATGTAGGCTAAGTAAGCAGCAGAAGCACTATTGTTTTTGTTTTAAATACTTGAGGGCTACATGCCACTGGTGTTGCACTGTCTGCACTAGGGATGGGCATCGAATTTCCGAATAATCGTTGGTATTATCAAGGTCGACTTTTATTATTGAAAGTCGAAATTCTATTTTTTTTTATTTTTTTTTGTGAAATGTTGCATTGTCTCCCCTGATTCTAAGTATAGTCGAATCGCTTGGTTTGAGCAAGTAGAACAATTTTTATAAGCATTTTAAGCAAGGTTTATGGAAAAATGAATGGCGGATGAAATCCCATGAAGAGGGAGAGGGGGTGACTTTGGCACCCCTTTGGCACTCAGACCTGAGCCTACTAAATATTTAATAAACCACTCATGATTGTCAAAACTGTTTTTTATTTTCGAAAATGTCAATGTCATGTAACATGTTCTTTACTTCAGTGGTGCAATGCTTGTTTGAGCTAAAAATCCACAGCAGAAGCTTTTTCTATTAATTAATAAAGCCTTAGACTTAGAATCAGAGGAGACAATGCAACATTTCACTCACAAAAAAAAAAAAAAAAAAAAAAAAAACATTTTATTTTTTATTTCCGAATTTCGATTAAAAGTCGACTTTGGCCAGCGAATTTCGAATAGTGTTTTTGCTAGAAATGCCCATCCCTAGTCTGCACTTACTGCCATACACAGTTGAATGTAAGAAGTAAGCAGGAGCACATTGTTTTGTTTTAAAGTTGAAGGCTACATGCCATTTGTTCATTGGAAATGGTTGCATACTTTAATAAAGGAGATCTCACCGCTGTTTACATGCTTTTCCAATCGGCTAACACGCTAGTTATAGCCTACTTAGCTCAGCTGTTAGCTACTTATCTTAGCTCTCTGCCTCGCGGTAAGATGTTCATGTTCCTTACGCATAACATTCATGTATATTTGCTGGAAGGGGAGACGTCTCCCGCTACTGTTGATGTCCAGAGACACTGGGAAATGTGTGTTTGTTTATTTGTTGCGTCGCGTGTAACGTTAACATGGGCGCGGACCCTCTTCGGCCGTGAGCGACTCTGTCAAGCTGAACAAGATCAGATCAGGGCAGACAGGAAGTCCGAAACCGGACATTCGTCAAATAAAACAAATTTCAACGTAAAAGCCCATCTTGATGAAAGGGTGCCAGGAGTCGTGTATGCAGCGATTGGGACACACATGCTCCCATAGGCCAGTGCAAGCACCGGCCTAAAAATCCCAAAGAATGAATAATATATTTCTTCTGAATCATTCCAGGAAGTACATACAGTACATAACACTTGCATGAATGTAGAAAATAACGACTTTAACATCGGGGGTTGATATGTTCCAGTTGTCACCTTTACAGACACACGTGTTTACAGATGTTCTCTTTTGAAACACCAAAAAAGTTTAGGAATTTTCAGTTTAAACTCATGTTGAAACAGATTATTTACTTGTTAAGATTAACAGAGAAATGATTAAACTTGCACTTTGAAATTATATCTGTGTTTTCCTGTGATCATTTGGTAAGAACATTATTAACGCCTTTAACTGCTCTGCTCTGCATTGAAAGACACTTTTTAAGGGGAACCTGAGGAGGAATGCTGTTCCCCCTCTCATTCTCGCAGTTCCCCCTCAACGTTTACTCTGGGAACTCCGTTCCAAGTGTTCCTCCCACTTCCCACCACAGTTTCTACCTCACTTATATTGTATGCTTTGCAGAGATGGGAAGTAACAAAGTACAAATACTTCGTTACTGTACTTAAGTAGATTTTTCGAGTATCTGTACTTTACTTGAGTATTTAATTTTCTGACGACTTTTTACTTTTACTCGTTACATTTTAACACAAGTATCTGTACTTTTACTTGTGTACATTTTCAAAACAGGTTCGTTACTTTTGTTTAAATGCACGAGAATGTAATTTAAAAACGAGTAGAAACGGGAGAACGGAGCAGAAGTAATAGACGAGTTTCCCAGCGCTGCTGATAAAAGCTCATTCCAGCTCCGCCAATAGTATGACTTGGCACTCCTCCGGGGCCTGGACAAAGAAGAGAAACACGGATTTTCTCTGGGGGGAGACACACGCAGACATTAGGAGCCGTGCAGACAGCCAGCACTTATTAGCGCTCCTCTTTTTGCAATTCATTCTCTATAAGTACGCGCTTAGCGCGCATCTCTTTCAAGAAGCATTTCATCGCGTTTAAAAGCTGGTGGTGTTTTTTTTAGCGCAGCGCTCTGGGCGCTGAAAGCTGAGGAAAGTTTAACAGGAAAAGCGCCCTGCTCCTCTTCACTCCTCCCACCTCGAGTCTTCTCCCAGGAGAGGAGGATTTTCATCTCGCTGCTTCCAGAGTTGCCAATAATCTGGCTTTTCCAAGCGTTCTTTTTTAAATAACCGCATGGCCCCTTATGGTGTTGTTCTAACACATACATTCAGTTTGTGCACTGTCAACATTCAGCTAATATGGAATATGGTGGTGTTCTAACACCAGAGACAGTTCTGTCTAATAAACCTTGAATTTGTGAATGTGATCAACCTGTGGACATTCAGTTCCTTATCCATTAGGTATCAGTATCATATCAGTCTCGAGTATTGTGATTCTGCACTTTGTAAGGGACACCTTGTATCCAGCAGTTAAACTTGTCTAACTATTTGCACATTCATATATCATGGAAATATTAATGAGGGAGGACTAGATATGATTTTAATGGTTTTTTTTTGTGTGGAAAAACCATAGCACACTATTTAAAGTAGAGTTTTAAGATGTGTAAAACATTTGTAGGGGATCTTTTATCCTCAAATTATATTCTATGATGTGAGGTTCAGTCATTCAGAAAGATACGGTAAAAATACTTTTACTTTTACTCGTTGGGTACATTTCAGAGCCTGTACTTTTTTACTTTTACTTGAGTAAAATAATTGAATCAGTACTTCTACTTTTACCGGAGTAGTTTTTTACACAAGTAACTGTACTTCTACTCAAGTACAAAATGTCAGTACTTTTCCCATCTCTGATGCTTTGGCAACACGTGCACATAAAGCTCCTTGAACTGGAGTTGAAATGTAAAAGTAGAGAGAGGAGACAGAATATAGTACTGTTCTCCATATAATAATAATACTATAATGATTAACTGGTGAAAAGGACAATATTTTAAAGGTCCCATCTTGTGTAAAACAAGATGTCCGTGCTTCTTTGATTATAAAGGACGTGGGCGTGCTATAGAAACATCATGGAAGTCTCAAAACATTGGTCCCCAGATAAAGCCACACCAGCCATGGAAGGAGAATGTGCCTCCAAACGAGCCGTTTTGACTTTGGTGATTTTGTGACATCACAAAGTAACACTCGTCTCATTTGCCCGCTTACAGCGCCACCCTGCCAACTGAATGTGTTAGACTAAACCTTGTTGTCTGTAGCAGAGCTGCTGTGTAGAATGTGTTAGACTAAACCTTGTTGTCTGTAGCATAGCTGCTGTGTAGAATGTGTTAGACAGTAAACCTTGTTGTCTGTAGCAAAGCTGCTGTGTAGAATGTGTTAGACTAAACCTTGTTGTCTGTAGCATAGCTGCTGTGTAGAATGTGTTAGACTAAACCTTGTTGTCTGTAGCATAGCTGCTGTGTAGAATGTGTTAGACTAAACCTTGTTGTCTGTAGCATAGCTGCTGTGTAGAATGTGTTAGACTAAACCTTGTTGTCTGTAGCATAGCTGCTGTGTAGAATGTGTTAGACTAAACCTTGTTGTCTGTAGCATAGCTGCTGTGTAGAATGTGTTAGACTAAACCTTGTTGTCTGTAGCATAGCTGCTGTGTAGAATGTGTTAGACTAAACCTTGTTGTCTGTAGCATAGCTGCTGTGTAGAATGTGTTAGACTAAACCTTGTTGTCTGTAGCAGAGCTGCTGTGTAGAATGGAAAACAAGGCTAGGTCGAAACCTAGCATATGGCCGGTGTGGTAAAGCGTGCCGTGCACATATCATGTTTCTCATAGGATGATTGCGTAATGGGATGTTATCTGGAGGGGAAAATGTAGCCTAAAAAAAGGAAGTTTAACATTTCTTGGCTTGTGTTAAATTATAAACGTCATGCAGCTCTTTATTTTCTGTGGAGCAGTGCTGTAGTGGTCACTGGACAAAAAGTGGATAAACTCATTTCTGAGGCAGTTTTCTCACATCGTGCTGTTATCTAAAAAAGAGGTGAATAAAATAAACTTCAGTCGCCCATATAGGCTACGAGACTATGAGGCTAGAACAACTGAAACTGAATCATATATCTCTAATATAATCTTATTCTTATCAGCATAATTGTTTATTTTGTGGTTTTCTGGCATGTTCGACTCGGGGTCCAGTCCACCCGCTATGCCGACCACCCGCAATGCCGACCTTAGGTTTAGGCGTGGGGGTGGGAGAGGTTAGGTTTTGGGTTAGGGTCTGGGGGAGGTTAGGTTTAGGCATGGCATGGGGGGAGGTTAGGTTTGGCGTGGGGGCTGGGAGAGGTTAGGTTTTGGGTTAGGGTCTGGGGGAGGTTAGGTTTAGGCATGGCATGGGGGGAGGTTAGGTTTGGCGTGGGGGTGGGAGAGGTTAGGTTTTGGGTTAGGGTCTGGGGGAGGTTAGGTTTAGGCATGGCATGGGGGGAGGTTAGGTTTGGCGTGGGGGTGGGAGAGGTTAGGTTTTGGGTTAGGGTCTGGGAGAGGATAGGTTTAGGCATGGGGGGAGGTTAGGTTTGGCGTGGGGGCTGGGAGAGGTTAGCTCCACCGACACGCTGCACGCCGCCTCGCTCAGCTGGTTCTGCTTGTGGGCTATCGGCATTGCGACCTGTCGGCACTGCGGCCTGTCGGCACATAGACGCGGCACCGTTGGACTCACCCTGCTAGCCGGGCGCAAGGAGCAGACAGAAAGGAAATGCTGGAAGAACGCTGGTCCGCCCGCAATATGCAATTAAGCAGATTGAAAACAACGTTAGCTCAGCAGCTGGAGCTAGCTTGATAGCTACCAGCTAACAAGTTAACATGCTGGTCCGCCCGCAATATGCAATGAATTAACGCTAAGCAGATTGAAAACAACGTTAGCTCAGCTGTGGCCTGTGGGACGCCAGCGCTGCCTTGGCGCACAAGTGCACAACTTTCTCTAACACTTCCAACTTTCTCTATAGACGGTTTTCACCAGCTGCAACCCCACAGCACTTCCTTTTTCTCAGCTTCTTCTTCTGTGTTTTATGGCGGTTGGCATCCTTAAATGTTGCATTACCACCACCTGAATTGTATCAGCTTCACAGTGCGAACTATTGACAGTGTCCACTTTCTCAGCTATTCAGGGGAAGCACTGACATAGCCTACTTCTATTTCTATTTTTGCTATGTAAACGTTTAAATGTAAAGATAGGCCTATGCGTGCAATAACGTACTGATAGTCAGCTTACTCTGTAACATGTAGCTTTTATTAGCCTCTCAGGCTAGCTCAGGGACCCAATCTTTTTTTCCCCCATGATGGCGAAGGCATGACCCGCCCCTCTCTGCCTCTAATTGGCTGACTGCTTCCCAGGCGAGCCAGAAGTCATCTCAAACGAGCCATAAGCCATTATAGCCTATACTTTCATTCAACGTCACGATGCTGCGGGGGGAAGTAGGCTACTTCATAGCTTAACTACGAAAATAGTGTCCGCTGTTTATCTCCCTTTCTGCTGCAGCATGTTGAAGAAATAAATGTTCAGTTTGAACAACACCCATTCTGGTCATTATAGAGCAAGATGATCGCTTCCACTACCAGGGCTGCCCAGAGAGATGGCAGTGCCCCTGGAAGGGTCCAGCCACTATGCCCCCCCCCCCTCCCCCGCACGCGCTTGACTCATATCCCCGGATACCCCGCCCATGGGGGGGGGGTAAAGGGGTAAGCTTCAGGGGGCGCCCCCCACCGCTGGCGGCGCTCTCCTCCTCTCATCTCCCCCTCTCCTCTCCTCTCTCCCCCTCTCTCCTCTCCCCTCTCCTCGTCTCCGCCTCTCCCCTCCTCCTCTCCCCCTTCCTCTTCTCCTCTCCCCTCTCCCCCTCTGCTCTCCTCTCCCCCTGGTTCCCCCTCTCCTCTCCTCTCCTCTCCTCTCCCCCTGGTTCCCCCTCTCCTCTCCTCTCCCCCTCTCTCCCCTCCTCCTCTCCTCTCCTCTCCCCCTGGTTCCCCCTCTCCTCTCCCCCTCTCTCCCCTCCTCTCCCCCTCTGCTCCCCTCTCCTCTCCCCCTGGTTCCCTCTCTCCTCTCCCCTCCTCTCCCCCTGGTTCCCCCTCTCTCCTCTCCCCTCTGGTTCCCCCTCTCTCCTCTCCCCTCTCCTCGTCTCCCCCTCTCCCCTCCTCCTCTCCCCTCTCCCCCTTCCTCTTCTCCCCTCTCCCCCTTCCTCTTCTCCTCTCCCCTCTCCCCCTCTGCTCTCCTCTCCCCCTGGTTCCCCCTCTCCTCTCCTCTCCCCCTGGTTCCCCCTCTCCTCTCCCCCTCTCTCCCCTCCTCCTCTCCCCTCTCTTCTCTCCCCCTCTCCTCTCCTCTCCCCCTGGTTCCCCCTCTCCTCTCCCCCTCTCTCCCCTCCTCTCCCCCTCTGCTCCCCTCTCCTCTCCTCTCCCCCTGGTTCCCCCTCTCCTCTCCCCTCTGGTTCCTCCTCTCCCCCTCTCCCCTCCTCCTCTCCCCCTTCCTCTTCTCCCCTCTCCCCCTTCCTCTTCTCCTCTCCCCTCTCCCCCTCTGCTCTCCTCTCCCCCTGGTTCCCCCTCTCCTCTCCTCTCCCCCTGGTTCCCCCTCTCCTCTCCTCTCCCCCTCTCTCCCCTCCTCCTCTCCCCCTCTCTTCTCTCCCCCTCTCCTCTCCTCTCCCCCTGGTTCCCCCTCTCCTCTCCCCCTCTCTCCCCTCCTCTCCCCCTGGTTCCCCCTCTCCTCTCCCCTCTGGTTCCTCCTCTCTCCTCTGCTCTCCTCTGGTTCCCCCCACCCACCCCCATCTGCGGTCGCCTTTTATACACGTACCAAACAACGCAGGACAACGTGATTGGCTGGCTCAGATTTGAACAGATCTGAGCCAGCCAATCGCGTGCCCCATGACCGGATGGACCATATATGGATAATGGACCCCCCCCCCCCCCCTGGCTGTGCTATCATAGCTGCTGACTGTTACTGCACTATCCGTCAGATCCGTAACATGGACGTTACTCTAGGGTGACCAGACGTCCCCGATTTTCGGGGACAGTCCCCGATTTCGGTGCTCTGTCCCCGGCTGGAGCTGTCCCCGAAAATGTCCCCGATTTTGGCCACAAAGTCAAATAATAATACTGGCAAGAAACTCGATAACAGAGCATTTGCGGCACCACAAAGCCTGTCGTGCGCACGTTGTGCAAAGTGCTGCCTGTGTGTGACAGAGTAGATCACAGAGTAGATGTCCTCCCTCTGCCCGTGCCGTGGTTTTCCACCCAGCCGCACGCAACTGAAGCCCCAGAGGTGGCGAACGAGAGGCGGAGTCTGCTTGCTGCTTTTCCTACCGTCCTTGTTTACCGGACCCCATTCAGCGGGTTATCCATCCCAGTTGTTTTGAATAGTTAAAAGTACAGTAAAACTATCTGGTAAGTAAGTGCATTAACTAACTCAAAACGTTTTTGCAGAGAAGTCAGTAACGTTTTTATGTACACCAAACTCCATTGAAAAAAATGACAATTTCTAACGTGATTGGCGATGGATCATTGTTATCTAGTCATTAGCCTACTGTTCCCTAAATTGGCCTTCAGCCATCAAAACTTTGATAACCCCTGGTTTAAATTAAACACAATAGGTCATATTTATCTCTAGATTACAATTTTAATCATTAAAATTGCCTTTTATTATTAACATGATTTTTTAAATTATTTTGTCAGCATTTAATATTAAATTAGCAGTTAATATGGTCATGTGGCCATTGAATACTTGAAACTGGTGAGCGACACCCTAAACTCAAGGAAAGTGTTTACTGAGGTAATAAATCACTACTGTAATGTTTTTGTTTTGTGTAAATAAATTATCCACCAGTTGGTGAGGTCAAAGAGAGAAGTTGTCCCTCTCTTCCTGCCACTCTACACAATACACCAGTAGCCTATTTCCCATGAATTACCTAGGCTGTCTAATTTGTGGTAAATTGTGCCAGATAACTAGTAACCATTGTAAACTGCTTCTTTTTCAATTGTTTCAAAATCACAAAGTTCTTGATAGATCTAGCCTCTTACTTTTGCTCTCAAAGTGCACCAGATTTATGCATTTTACTGTAAAATGTACACAATTTTCTAAAAGACGGGGGGGCACAGCCCCCCCTGGGCCCCCCTAGCGGACCACAAAATGTCCCCGATTTTCATTTGAGAAATCTGGTCACCTTACGTTACTCTGCAGAAACTACAGTAACAAAATCACGAATTGCTCTGTTTTTGGAGCTCTGCATGTCTGTGTTTGTCTAGTTAATGCGTTAACGTTAGCTAGCGGCTAACATTCGCTAGTTAGCCAACCAACCAGCAGCTAACATTAGCTAGCTAGCTAGCTTACCGGAAGCGATATTTTTTTTGGATGACGGCGAAGGCATAACCCACCCCTGGCCCTCTCTGCCTCTGATGGCAGCGTTATAAACCATAGATATGACTATATTAAAAACATAAACACACTGGCGTCTTTCATGCAGGCTAGCAAGCGTAACTGCTGTATGTCTGTCTGACCCACTGAGTCTGACGGTCTGACCACAGACTGTAACAGAGATGTAATGCAGGATAGCCAAGCGAATGTGTTTATATGGAAGTTTGACGCTAGGCCAATCAGAGGCAGAGAGGGGCGGGTTATGCCTTCGCATAGCCTTCGCCATCATCCGAAAAAAAATATCGCCTCCGGGACAACAACGCTTCCTACCCAGCGTGTGCACGTCTTTCCGACAGGGGTGGTTGTTATGGCAACTATCAACAACAACAACAACTACTACTAACTACTACAAGACATAAAGACCGAAATAGGCTACCTTGTTAATGTGTCTGTCGGAGACACGGCCTAACGTTAACATTTAATATGAGCCGAATATCAGCCTGCGCTCAGCTATGTAGGCTATACAGGAAGTAAACCGGATATTCAGGTGGGTTGTGACGGTTGTTATTGTTGTCCAATTAAAACTGTCTATACACGCTGACGCTCTGTCATCATTGGAAACAACTGGAAAATTGAAGAAGCTGGAGCTGTGGAAAAGAAGCTCAGTGGACACACTCAGTGGACACACGGCCATTAATGCACTAGTGGCAGTGGCATACACTTACCGTGGCAACAACTTGAAAGCGGAGTACAGCGCCGTACAGCGGTGACCAGTGGGACGACCAGACCAGGATGGGCCCCAGGTCGGGCACGCAAATTGTATGGAGTGGAGATGACAGGCCGCCGTGGCGCATGCGCACACACCGGCCAAAAACGACAGAAAACATTCAACTGCACCAAAGATGGATCTATCCCAACAGATCATCTAATCAACTTCTCTTATTTTATCTTGTCAAAACAGCGCTTAAGAGTCAGAGAGCACATGGAGAAGTCCCACAGAGGCTTGATTTTTTTTTGCAACATAACCTTCATAACCATCTGGATCGAGGCCCACATGAAACGGAATGGCTTTTATTTTATTTCACTGCAGCAGGTCAAGTTTTCACTCAAGTTGAAAATGGTTCTTCTTCTTCTTCTTCTTCTACCTCAGTTGAAGTTGTGACCCTCTCGCTCAGTTCTCCTCCTTCCATTGACTTGTGTATGACGTGCTGGCATGTAAAGCCCATGGAGACATAACTGTGGTAAAGGAATATCATTAAATCAGTGTGGACTAAACCAGTGCTTCTCAACATGGGTTCCAGGGGGACCACCAGCGGTCCTTGAAGGGCTTCTAGGCGGTCCGCAGAAAATGGATGAATTGACCATTATTTCATTTAGACAAGAAATTAACACAGTTATGGAATGTAGCAGAATGACTGTTCTGATCATTGGTTCTTCGTTGTCTCTCCACATACAATACAGATAGTCATGGGATCCTGGTCCAAATCAGATCTGACATCAATAAAAACACTTTCAGATGTGGGTCCGAGAGACATCTGATCTCATCAAATGGGGTCTGTGGCTCGAATGTTGATAAGAATGGTTGAGAACTGTGCTAAACCATACGCACCACATATGAGTTTAGTCAGAATACTGAGTTTCAGAAGTCTAGAATTGTATTCTCACAATTCGGACTTGATGGTTATTTGACATGTTGGATCTGAGTGCAAAGAAGGTCACAGAACAGAACACACGACTTGACACTAAGGCTGCAAATAAGAGTTGGTCACAGTTTTTATTTCCATTTTCTGACAAAACTCCACACAAAAACAAAATCGAGACCAAGCTGAAAAAAGAGAGATCCTTCTATTTTATTTCATTTGTTTGTTGGTTTCTTTGCTGCTGTTTGGCAAGTTAAGGTACAGTGCCTTATTTCATTTTTCCACAGATTTAAATCATGAAATCGGAGAGAAATCTCTTTTTCCCAGGACACAGAAAGATTGTATTTTTATCCAACAGGGGAGGGGTGGGGGAGGGGCAGGGGGAAGGGGAGGGAGAAAAGGAAGTAGCAGGTGGGAGGGGCTTACGAGGACGGAGGTTTTGCACGGTGCTCACAAACAGACAGACAAACAGGGACGGAGAGACAGCCAGGCATCAGGGAGGGGACGGGGGAGGGGGAGAGAGACAGAGAGAGAGAAGAGAGAAGAGAGAGAGAGAGGGATAGGGGGTGTGCTTTGTCATGTCCCAATGAAAACAAGCAGCTCTCAGACTCCGAACAGAAAAAACAAACAGAAAAAAGCTTTAAAAAAACCAGCCAGGCATCTATTAGAAAACAACAACACGAGCAGAAAAGAACAGAGGGGAGGAGGAGGAGGAAGGAAGGAAGCAAGGTCAGAGGGTCAGAGGAGGTGACCATTATTAATTAAGCAATTAATTGATTAATCAATTATGATTTTTTTTTGTTTCAGTGAGTGAGTGAGTGCTTCTCGGGGGGAAGTGGGGTTGATTCGTAGTCGTGTCGAGACTGGCAGTGTGCAGAAAGAGAGGAAGAGGAGGAGGGGAGGAAGGCAGTAGGGATGCACGAGGATGTCGGCACGTCGTCGGTATCGGCCGATAAAGACTTCAAAATCAACTATGGACATCGGGCCCAAACCGAACAGTCCTGCCGACATGACGCTGTAATTATGCCCAAATGATCCATGCTTGACTAAATGCTGGACGCCATGTCGCTTAAGTTGAAGTGGTTTTCTGATTTTCACCAGTGAATGTGTACATTTTGAAAAGCATTGTGTTTATGTCGGCATCTGCCATCACCATAAGAGTAGGCATAATAATGTGTTGATTCCACTACAGGAGAGACTTGATGTTCTCTGAAATAGGTGGGGAAGTATCGGCATCGGCAATTCGCCCGAAAGAGTTGGAAAATGTCGGATATCGGCAAAAAACCCAATATCATGCATTCCTAGAAGGAAGGAAGGAAGGAAGGAAGGAAGGAAGTAGGAAAGGAATGGCGAATAAATGGCAGTGATTGGGGAGCGGGATCTCGGTGGCATAAAACAAACAAAAACAACAACAAGAACCAAAAAAGTGGTACCACCGGCCCGCTCAGATCGCCAGTGGGGAGTGGACTGCTGTGTCGGGGAACAGTGACGGAGTGGAACAGTGGGGACTGCTGTGTCGGGGAACAGTGACGGAGTGGAACAGTTGGGACTGCTGTGTCGGGGAACAGTGACGGAGTGGAACAGTGCTTCAGGTTTTTGGAGTTTATTGTTGTTGTTCTTCTTCTTCATGTATTTATTAGTACAGATATATAGGAAGATCTAACAGTGTGGTCATCAACATGGGCACAACAGTATTACTGGCAGACTAGTGCTGTAGTCTTTGGATAGAAAATCGTTGGTCCTCTCGTCGCCGTGGCGTTTGTTGTTTTGTAAAGGAGATGAAGATGGAAGAGGTTGAGGAGGAGGAGGAGGACATCGGGGAAGAAGGGAGAGCCGGTTGGAGGAGAAGTAAACGTAGTTCTCTTGTACAGTTTTGAGTTTGTTGATCGGAGAGGAAGAATGGATTGGAGAGAGACAGAGAGAGAGACACACACACACACAGAGAGAGAGACACAGAGAGAGACACACACAGAGAGACAGAGAGAGAGAGAGGAGAGGGGAGGATGAATTGGGGGAGGACAGGGTGAGAAGTAAAGAATGGTTTGATAATCTTTTAATAGTATGTCTCTCTTTCCACCCAGCCTGCAGATGGAATAGGGGGAGAGATAGAAACAGGGAAGGGAGAGGGAAAAAAGAGAGAAACAGAGAGTTGTTACTTATTTAAAAAAAAGTGATTTATGTCTAAAGCAAATTGTGAGATTAGTTTCTAAACACATTACACGTGTTGTCATTGCTGACAACCTGTGAAAACACTGTGAACTATGTAGTACTGAATTGTGGCGTTAGACCGTTTTTCATCATTTTTGTGTTCAGGATTTTTTTAACACTATATAAAAACTAAACCCCAGAACAAAGTAAAACGCGTCCAAGTGGATACTTACCTCCGGGGTTCCGGCGCAGGATGAGTTTTCGGATCTCATCGTAAACAAAGATGAGGAAACTGTACGGGAACGCACAGAACCACCAACTGGGCCTGAGAGAGAGAGAGAGAGAGAGAGAGATGAAGAAATGAAAAGATCTGTACAGGAATCTGATGGAAAATGCATCTCTGTCATTCAACCGTCAATCAGATTTCCACGCAGTGTTAACATGTAAATTAGATGTGTTTCCACCAGCCGGGTTAGTTAGGCCATGTTCACATTACAGGCAAATCCCATTTGCTGCTAAAGTCGTTAGTCCTCATTATCTTGATTGGTTTCCCAAATCTGATTTGGGAATGTGTCCGCACTGCCACAAATCTGAATTGGGCAAGTGTTCAAGTCAGATCTGTGTGTCCAGATACAATGAGCCAATGAGCCAACATACAATGTTTCTGGCAGTGTTTTGCATGTCTGCTCTCTGCTCTTCAAGTCCCCGTCCCTTGCAAAAGACACTCTCAAATCTGATTTGGGTGATCAGCGCGTCCACACTGAAGTTGCTTCAATTTCGTTGTTCTTAAACTTGTTTTTGAAACAGTGACAAATAAAGCTCATTCATTCATTAATTCATTCATTCATTCAAGTCACATCAGTCGAAAGCAGATTGGAAACTACCTCTATGTGGTTTGGGACAAGCGACACAAATCAGACTTGGAGCGTCCAGACTCATAAAACCAATCTGGATAGAATCAGTAATAGGTCACTAATGTTCACAAATCCGATTTGGCCTCCTAGTCTGAACATGGCCTTAGAGACTGATGTTACTGTTCTTCAGTGTCAGCCAATGCTGCCACATTCCATGTTTCATCAGAAGATGAAAATGCATATGGAAATATTGTAATGTAATCTTCTAATCTAATATTCATGATGGGAACCTTCTACATGGGAGCAACAGCAACGTTTCAGGTGTGTCACACAGCCATCTATCAGGCCAAGCATCTGGCCGCATGTATCTGATCAATATGCTTCTAAGCTAAAGTATCATTCAGATGTACTGCGTGGAGTGAGCATACACGCCTTTTTCTGCTTATGTTTTTTTTGCTGCATCTCCACTCAGCATTTCTAATTTGGCAGATCCTGCCATCTGGTTTCTATTGTCTGTTGATCTGTTTTATTGTGTGCTGTATATAACCTTGTTGTATGTCGCTTTGGATAAAGGCGTCTGCTAAATGACAATAAAGTAAAGTAAAGTAATCCTGACAGGCAGAAGAAAGCGGAGGAGGTGTGGTGGTACTACACGTACTTGAGCGGGTACATCCGTAGTGCCACATCCATGCCGGGGCAGTAGGACAGGAAGGCAGCCAGGGCCGTTTCCTCAAACAGGCCAAAGATAAGAATCTTATTCCTGAGAGAGAGAGAGAAAAAGACAGAATAATGACAGTTAGAGAAAATGATAACATGCATGACTGAGAGACAGAGCAGGAAGAGGAAGGGAGAAACACAAAGATACTCGACTACAACTACTGATTATTTTCATTTTGTTAAATGGTAATCTATCTCCTGTCATACTAAATAGTTAATTTCCACAAGCCTCATAACCCCTCCCTCTTCTGCCCGGTCTCAGCCAGTTCTATTCTCTCCACATATTTCCTGTTCCTCCCCTTTCACAGATCTGCCAGTTTAAAGATGGGTGTAAACATGCTGTGAAGTGCAAGAGCCGACCAGCCCATTCACTGCAGATCAGCACATGAACATGAAGACAACAACAAGAGGTTTGGTTTGGAGCAGAGCCCAGCTTGGTTCAGTTCAGAGGAAGTTAAACTATCTGATGTCACTGAGAAGTGAAATGGCGCAGCAAGGAATTCAGCTGGACGGAGGAAAATTCTGCTGTTCGATCTGTCTGGATCTACTGAAGGATCCGGTGACTGTTCCCTGTGGGCACAGCTACTGCATGAGCTGTATTAAAGACTGCTGGGATGAAGAGGATCAGAAGAAAATCCACAGCTGCCCCCAGTGCAGACAGACCTTCACACCGAGGCCTGTCCTGGGGAAAAACACCATGTTAGCAGAGTTGGTGGAGGACCTGAGGAAGACCGGACTCCAAGCTGCTCCTCCTGATCTCTGCTATGCTGGACCTAAAGATGTGGGCTGTGATGTCTGCACTGGGAGAAAGCTGAAAGCCCTCAAGTCCTGTCTGGTGTGTCTGGCCTCTTACTGTGAGCAGCACCTCCAGCCTCACTATGATGTAGCTCCATTAAAGAAACACAGGCTGGTGGAAGCCACCGTGAAGCTTCAGGAGAACATCTGTTCTCGTCACGATGAGGTGATGAAGATGTTCTGCCGTACTGATCAACAGTGTATCTGTTATCTCTGCTCCGTGGATGAACATAAGGGCCACGACACAGTCTCCGCTGCCGCAGAGAGGACAGAGAGGCAGAAAGAGCTCGGGGTGAATCGACAAAGAATCCAGAAGAGACTCCAGGGCAGAGAGAAAGGCGTGAAGGTGCTTCAACAGGAGGTGAAGGCTATGAATCTCTCTGCTGATAAAGCAGTGATGGACAGTGAGAAGATCTTCACTGAGCTGGTCCGTCTCATTGAGAAGAGAAGCTCTGAGGTGAAGCAGCAGATCAGATCTCAGCAGAAAGAGGAAGTGAGTCGGGCTGAAGAACTTCAGGAGAAGCTGAAGCAGGAGATCTCTGAGCTGAGGAGGAAAGATGCTGAGCTGGCGCAGCTCTCACACACAGAGGATCACATCCACTTCCTCCACAGTTACCCCTCGCTGTCACGTCTCAGTCAATCTACAGACTCACCCAGGATCGATACCCGTCCTCTCCACTACTTTGAGGATGTGACTGCAGCAGTGTCAGAGGTCAGAGATAAACTACAGGACATTCTGACAGAGGAATGGCCTAAGATCTCACTGACAGTGACTGAAGTGGATGTTTTATTGCCACAACCAGAGCCCAAGACCAGAGCTGACTTCTTACAATATTCACGTCAGATCACACTGGATCCAAACACAGCACACACAGGGCTGTTATTATCTGTGGGGAACAGAAAAGCAACACGCATGTGGGAAGAACAGTCATATTCTAGTCACCCAGACAGATATATCACTATAGACTATCATGTCCTGAGTAGAGAGGGTCTGACTGGACGTTGTTACTGGGAGGTGGAATGGAGCGGGAGGGAAGTTTCAATAGCAGTCTCATATAAAGATATTAGCAGAACAGGGACTCCAGGGAGTGGAAGTGGATTTGGATACAATGACAAGTCTTGGGCATTAGAGTATAACTGTTACAGCAGTAGTTATCAGTTCATACATAAGAGTATCACAACTCTCATCTCAGTTCGTCCGTCCTCCAGAGTAGGAGTGTACCTGGATCACAGAGCAGGTATTCTGTCCTTCTACAACGTCTCTGAAACCATGACTCTCCTCCACAGAGTCCAGACCACATTCACTCAGCCTCTCCATCCTGGACTGGGGTGTTATAGCACTGGAGCCACTGTTGAGCTGTGTAAGCTCAAGTAGACAGGACTTATTAAAGCAGCTGTGTGTGTGTGTGTGTGTGTGTGTGTGTGTGTGTGTGTGTGTGTGTGTGTGTGTGTGTGTGTGTGTGTTTGTGTGTGTGTGTGTGTGTGTTTCTCTCTCTCCATCTTTGCTTAGCTCTCATTGCTGTGGTGTTCCTGCACGGCGAGTATCCTAACACACATGTATTCATATGAAAACATAAACTGTTGTGTGGCCTATATAGTTCTTATTGTTGTGTTTTTCTATTGTGACTAATATTTTCTGCTGTTTCTAAGACTCTTCCCTTCATTATAGCTGTGTGTGTGTGTGTGTGTGTGTGTGTGTGTGTGTGTGTGTGTGTGTGTGTGCGTGTGTGTGCGTGTGCGTGCGTGCGTGCGTGTGTGGATATGTTAATATTTAGTTTATTGATTGGACAGTCTTATACCAGGCTTTAGTGAATGAGTGATCAAAGTGAATGTTTGCAAAGATCAATAAAGGAAATTCCCAGGAATGAATACAATATTTCTTCATTCCAGGAAGTACATACCGTACATAACACTTGCATGAATGTAGAAAATAACAACTTTAACATTGGGGGTTGATATGTTCCAGTTGTCACCTTTACAGACATGTGTTTACAGATGATCTCTTTTGAAACACCAAAAAAGTTTAGGAATTTTAAGTTTAAACTCATGTTGAAACAGATTATTTACTTCTTAAGATTAACAGAGAAATTATTAAACTTGCACTTTGAAATGATATCTGTGTTTTGCTGTGATCATTTGGTAAGAACATTATTCAAGCCTTTAACTGCTCTGCTCTGCATTGAAAGACACTTTTTAAGGGGAACCTGAGGAGGAATGCTGTTCCCCCTCGTTCTCACCGTTCCCTCTCAACGTTTACTCTGGGAACTCTGTTCCCAGGCGTTCCCTGCATTTCCACCACTGGTATAGGGTTCTTATCCAGGGCTGATGGCGAACACGTTTAATAGATTTCTTATTAAGACGCTCCGCCAATTTTCAATAATGTTTTTTGTGCACAATCATAATCTCACACATATCTGAAAACTATAAACAGTCTTGCTGGCATTGATTTAGTTTGACAGATATTGAGAGTCCATTTGAGTGAAGCTGTGGACCAGTGATGTCATTCACAAACCATGTACAAACCAATTTTCCTAACGGACAAATAAAATACTTCATTCATTCATGCACAAATGACATCACTGGTCCACAACTTAACTCAAATCAACTCTCAATAACTGTCAAACTAAATGAATGGCTGCAAAACTGTTTGTAATTTTCTGATATACTACTGATTTTGTAAAAATAAAAAAACTGGTGGAGTTTCCAATTTATGTGATAGCTATTTTCAAAATGTCATTTTGACAAATATAGGTGTGTACAGTATGACTAACAGTTAAGTGTGTATGTGATTGTGTTGGTTTGTGATCTCAGATAATTAAACACAGGCAGACATTGGATCATGCAAAACTCATTACACGGAGCTGAAGTTAGGTGAACACCTCCATACCTCTCCACCACATTAACCTCTTTATACACACTGTGCAATAAAAGACAAAGTATCACAGAGCAATATAGTTTTACAGTGTAGTTTCTTGGTTGCACTCACTTCATGCCCTGCTGGAATAGTTTTACAGTGTAGTTTCTTTGTTGTACTCACTTCATGCCCTGCTGGAATAGTTTTACAGTGTAGTTTCTTGGTTGTACTCACTTCATGCCCTGCTGGAATAGTTTTACAGTGTAGTTTCTTGGTTGTACTCACTTCATGCCCTGCTGGAATAGTTTTACAGTGTAGTTTCTTGGTTGTACTCACTTCATGCCCTGCTGGAATAGTTTTACAGTGTAGTTTCTTTGTTGTACTCACTTCATGCCCTGCTGGAATATTTTTACAGTGTAGTTTCTTTGTTGTACTCACTCCATGCCCTGCTGGAATAGTTTTACAGTGTAGTTTCTTTGTTGTACTCACTTCATGCCCTGATGGAATAGTTTTACAGTGTAGTTTCTTTGTTGTACTCACTTCATGCCCTGCTGGAATAGTTTTACAGTGTAGTTTCTTGGTTGTACTCACTTCATGCCCTGCTGGAATAGTTTTACAGTGTAGTTTCTTGGTTGTACTCACTTCATGCCCTGCTGGAATAGTTTTACAGTGTAGTTTCTTGGTTGTACTCACTTCATGCCCTGCTGGAATAGTTTTACCGTGTAGTTTCTTGGTTGTACTCACTTCATGCCCTGCTGGAATAGTTTTACAGTGTAGTTTCTTGGTTGTACTCACTTCATGCCCTGCTGGAATAGTTTTACAGTGTAGTTTCTTGGTTGTACTCACTTCATGCCCTGCTGGAATAGTTTTACAGTGTAGTTTCTTGGTTGTACTCACTTCATGCCCTGCTGGAATAGTTTTACAGTGTAGTTTCTTGGTTGTACTCACTTCATGCCCTGCTGGAATAGTTTTACAGTGTAGTTTCTTGGTTGTACTCACTTCATGCCCTGCTGGAATAGTTTTACAGTGTAGTTTCTTGGTTGTACTCACTTCATGCCCTGCTGGAATAGTTTTACAGTGTAGTTTCTTGGTTGTACTCACTTCATGCCCTGCTGGAATAGTTTTACAGTGTAGTTTCTTGGTTGTACTCACTTCATGCCCTGCTGGAATAGTTTTACAGTGTAGTTTCTTGGTTGTACTCACTTCATGCCCTGCTGGAATAGTTTTACAGTGTAGTTTCTTGGTTGTACTCACTTCATGCCCTGCTGGAATAGTTTTACAGTGTAGTTTCTTGGTTGTACTCACTTCATGCCCTGCTGGAATAGTTTTACAGTGTAGTTTCTTGGTTGTACTCACTTCATGCCCTGCTGGAATAGTTTTACAGTGTAGTTTCTTGGTTGTACTCACTTCATGCCCTGCTAGAATAGTTTTACAGTGTAGTTTCTTGGTTGTACTCACTTCATGCCCTGCTGGAACACAGAGTTGCGCCTGGTCTTGCAAATGATGACGTCGGCCCACTGCACCACCACAATACTGACGAAGAAGGCTGTGTGGCACGTGAACTCCACTATCTTACGCTGCTCATAGGTCTGTACAGAGAGAGAGAGAGACAGAGAGACTCTTACGCTGCTCATAGGTCTGTACAGAGAGAGAGAGAGAGAGACAGAGAGACTCTTACGCTGCTCATAGGTCTGTACAGAGAGAGAGAGAGAGAGACTCTTACGCTGCTCATAGGTCTGTACAGAGAGAGAGAGACTCTTACGCTGCTCATAGGTCTGTACAGAGAGAGAGAAAGAGAGACTCTTACGCTGCTCATAGGTCTGTACAGAGAGAGAAAGAAAGAGACTCTTACGCTGTTCATAGGTCTGTACAGAGAGAGAGAGAGAGAAAGAGAGACTCTTACGCTGCTCATAGGTCTGTACAGAGAGAGAGAGAGACTCTTACGCTGCTCATAGGTCTGTACAGAGATAGAGAGAGAGAGAGAGAAAGAGAGACTCTTACGCTGCTCATAGGTCTGTACACAGAGAGAGAGAGAGATAGACTCTTACGCTCCTCATAGGTCTGTACAGAGAGAGAGAGAAAGAGAGACTCTTACACTGATCATAGGACTGAGAGAGAGAAAGAGAGAGAGACTCTTAGGCTGCTCATAGGTCTGTACAGAGATAAAGATAAAGAGAGACTCTT
>NW_028151085.1:0-34417 GCF_964638095.1 Poromitra crassiceps | reverse complement strand
ATGGGGCCATGTTTACCAACTGGTACTTGATTAAATTTATAAATCTTGGTTAAATTTAGGCACTAATGGGCTTGGTTAGGCTATGGGTTAAGGGATGGGTAGTGGTTATGTCAGTATAAAGTGCTGGTTAGGCTTAGGCACTCTGTCTGACATGTAGACAGTGCTCGGAGGGACTTAGGTTTAGGTATGGTCTTCTAAGTCCTCCATTAAGTTGAGACACTGTTTATGACTCTCCAGCAGTGCTAGGAGGAACTTAGGCTTAGGTATGGTGCCTAGAGTCCTCCTTTAAGTTCAGGCACTGTCTTATGACACCCAAACAGTGTTGGGAGGGACTTAGGTTCAGGTATGGTACCCCAAGTTCTCCCTTAATCTTAGACACTGTTATGTCTCTCTTGTTTACATTCTATATTGGGATTAAAGTAAATCAGGAGGACAGGGTGTTGAGTCAAGTATGGTTTAAGAGGGCAAAATAAACTTAGGTCTTAAAGAGGTTTAGGGTTCCATCTAGTGGTTAAGAAAAGCCTAACAGGGCTTTGGTGTATGAGTGGAGGCCAGGCAGGGCTTTTGATTCTGCATGTCAGTCATGTCCAATGTTATGTGTCTTAAAAATAGGCATCATTTTTTGAGGTCCTGATTATGGTCTTACAGTGGTGTCAAAACATGACCTTTGCCAGACATGACTGTATTATGCAGTTTGTTGGCATCCAAGGTCATGTTTTGACCTGTAATGAGGGTTTATTTAACGCTTGTCTATACGATTGTAGATACTAGCTACATTTCACTGCTGCCCAATCTCATCTTATTTCACCCCACAGAAGGAGTTAGAATTCAGCTTAAGCCTTGGGTATAGAGAGCAACGAGGCTGGTCAGTCGATGCAATGCTAGGATCTGGCGGGTTAGGTTTAGAGGGAGGGGTGTAGTCGAAGCTAAAGGCCTCGACCACGGTGTGGTCTGTTGCCAGACCACAATGCACTCTCAGCATGCATTGCACCGAGTGTCCCATCACCAGGGTCGCTCCTCCACTACGTTTATCCCTTCAAGTGGCTGCCTATATGAGCTTATGAGATGAACTAAAAGAATGGCTCCCCCGATTCCGTTCCCGATATGTCTGTATCATTACCCTCTTTGAGGCCTGTGAGTGAGAGGTAGAGAGACAGAATAAGAGCATTTGTTTGGGCCTTTTTTGTTTGTGGATGTATATCCTTTTGGTAAGTGCATATGTGTCTTATTGGATATGTCTCAGCCAATGCTCTAACATTCTATGAGCTGTACCATGTGTCCAGTGGACATGGTCCCCATGTGTCTTGAATTGCTGGCCTGGCAGCTGGGGTATGGCTCTGAGTCTCTCTCTTATTATATGGTTAAGGTATTCCAGTGTCTCTGCAGATTGGCATGGCAGATGCTGTGAATACGTTAACAGGGGCACCCATATTTTTGCCAGGGGGAAACGATTTTGTAGGGCTTGTACCGCTTCAATCACCTGTCTGTACAATTTGGATCTGTCTATCCAGGTATGGCAATTAGTCCCCATAGCAAGGATGACCTTTGTGACCTCTGTACAGACAGTTGTATGAGTCATGAGGGCTGGGATATGGCCAAAATGGGCACCTGGGTAGCTATCAATCTGTAGCTGGGGGCATCTAAACTTGTCTATGTTCCGCAAGTTAGAATCCCCTAGAATCAACCACTGTGTGTTGGTGGTTAGAGTCCAATCCCTATGCTTAGTGGGTGTGGAGGCATGTTGAATGGGCTTCTGACTATGAGTCTGGTCTGTGCGCCACCTGACCGAGCAGGTGTGTTTGACCTCTGACCTGCTTTGTAAGTGCGAGGCCGAGTGCCGTGGTCCTACTTGCAGTCTGTGGCTGGTCACAGAGCTGTCAACTTCAGACGAGGGCGTGTCAAGGTCAGGGACTACTGTTGCTTGATCCCTGACACTAAGTGCAGTTTTGATCTGTGCTGTTTGTGGGGGTCTGTTGGCCTCCTCACTACTTGCAGCCTTAATCTTTACTGTCTGTTGTGGGGACCTTTTGTTGGCCTCCTCACTAAATGCAGCCTGCTGTGGGAGTATGCCAGTCTCCTGCACAGCTGTGCTGTTGACCTTAGCCTCAATCATGGCTTCTGCTGTTTTGAGTGTGTATGGTCGCAGAGAGGCCAATGCCTTGGTTGCCCAATTTGTTGCTGTCTCAAAAGGCCCATGCCACTGTTCAATTGTCATTTGAGGCATGGTATTAATCTCTGCCTGCATCCCAGTCATGTAATGACTCCTCATGCTCCTAATTGTTGCTTGTTCCCAGGTTCTAGCATGCGTCTGCAGCTCTTGTTTTAATTCTGGGGTTGGATTGAAGGGTTTAATGGCCTCTATCATGTGTCTCGTTATCTTACTGATCCCTGGTGGAGGAGTGTCCTGGGTTGTATAGGCTAAATGGTGAGCTGCCTTAATAATTCTAAGCATGGCTTTTGCTCTATCCCCATGTTGTGGGTCTGACCACTCCTCCTTCTTATGATCCCCACTGACCTCTATGCTATCAGGTATATCATGCTGCTTAGGCACCTGATGCTGGTCTAAGTTGGGGAGATGACAGGGATCTGGCCGACTGTCTCTTTGCCAGTCCCGAGGGCCTGTATATTGACCCTCCTCTGCTTGACTATGTCTCAGAGTGTCATAGACTGGATCCACAATGTCTTGCTGTGGGGGCTGCCACGGGTAATATGTCTCATCACCCCAGTCTGGATTATCTGGTGGTGGCTCGTCTCTGACTATATCCCCTGTGTAGGGTGGTCTACACCATGTGCAAGTAACTGAATAACAGCCACTGCCATCACACGCAGCTACCAGTCTAGGTGCAGTGGGTGCCCTGCCTCTTCTAATCAGGTTTTGTTCTGAGTCTTGACCCGACAATGACTCGTCCCTGTGATATTCCAATGCATGGTAGGCCCTGTATTGCTGTCGCCAGGGCTCTACCGCCTGTCTATCGCTGGGAGGCCTCTGCAGTGAATGTGGGACTGGGCGGATGTTTGGGCTAGAGGAGCGTACTCTGGGCGGGCGTGTAGCTGCCCTAGACCCCAGGTGTTTGTCTTCTCTCCTGCTAGACATGCCGCCCAGTAAATTTGATGCTTTGTTAGTGACTGCCTTTTTTAATTCGATTTTTTTGTTGTTTTTTTATTTTTTGTTTTTTTCTCGGACAGTCTGACGTCTTTGATGCAGACGTTGGCTTCAATTGTTTTTCAATAGTCCTAAGACTGTGTTTCAATTGAGCAGATTTTTTTCAGAGAGAGCCTGCCTGCTAGCTACTCTATCACGAAATTCAACATGGCGTCTTCACCCAGTCCGCTTGTTTTTTATGGACGACACGGTGTGAGCTCATGTATGAACGCAGCCCTACTCTACTAGGTCTACCCCCGAAGGGTTCTGGGTCTGCTTTTTCGTGGCCGCAAGTCTTCTTAGTCCTGAGAAGGACTGATCTTCTTTAGCCCTTAGAAGGGCTGGTATTCTTCTTTAGCCCTGATAAGGGCTTTGTTGCTCTTTTTCTTGGCCTTGTCCGTGTGTCTTTCTTCCAACACGCGACAAGGAAATTAGGTCGTAGAAGTCGTCAACTTAACTAAGACACGACGCGTTTCGATCCCAGCGGATCTCTTCAGGTGTACCAAGTTGACTGTGGTAAAAAATTGTGGCTTAAATGGTCTTTCTATGAAGTTTCCAGGTGAAAAGAGCTTTTGTAACGATGCGGTCTTGTTGAATTTCCCAAGCACAATGAGCCTGTCGCAGAGCGCGCAGCTTCACTTGTGCGGGGGGGGCGTGGCTAGCCTCCACTCTAGCGAGAAAGTATTTTCCTCTAACACCGTTGCACAGCTTTTGCATATATCCTCGACCTCTTATAAAATTTTTCGATTAGAAATTAAATTACTTTGTAAAAAAGTAAATAAGACACAAAAAGAAATGGGTAAAATCCTCCATTCTTTCGCCAAGTTATGGCTGTTTCCAACTTGAGGGTGTCTTTTTTGTTGGTAGGTGTCTTTTTGCAAGGTCGGTCGCCCCTTACCGACTCTCTTAACCATACATTTTCATGTCAATCCCTGTGTGTTTTGATTGTGGACCTGTGCTATGCATCAGGTGAACAGTGAAAATCACACTTTCCCATTTTTTCATCCTGGCATTTTTGGCCTTTAGCATGTAATGCCTCCTTGAATCAGTGTTTGAACACCTTTGAATCACAGAATCCGTAAGTGTGTCACCCACAAGCACTCAGGTACACTTTCATGATATCAGGCCGGGTACATCGTGCCACTTCGGGGCAACAGGGTCTAAGCCCACATGTATTCCATCACTGCAACCATGAAGCCCCTATTAATGCTCATGAGTGACTCCTCGTATATCCCATGACCCCAGGGTCAAGACAGTGACACCAATATTAGGCCTCTAAATTGAGGCATGCTATTACACTTTATGATGCCTCCTTGGGTCAATGCCTGAACACCTATGGATCACAGGATATGTAAGTGTGCCACTCCCAAGCACCCAGGCACACCCCCATGGTCTCCAAACCATGAAGCCCCCCCAGATGCTCAGGAGAGACTCCTCGCACACCCCATGACCCCAGGGTCAAGACAGTGACACCAATATTGGGCCTTTCTCCCTCAGTCTAATTGACTATATACGTCATTCAATGGTTCCAATTATTTAGGCTTAAGCCAGGGTGACAATTTTCTTAATAATGGGAGGGGTTAGGGTGTGTATTTAAGTTGGGATGGGGCCATGTTTACCAACTGGTACTTGATTAAATTTATAAATCTTGGTTAAATTTAGGCACTAATGGGCTTGGTTAGGCTATGGGTTAAGGGATGGGTAGTGGTTATGTCAGTATAAAGTGCTGGTTAGGCTTAGGCACTCTGTCTGACATGTAGACAGTGCTCGGAGGGACTTAGGTTTAGGTATGGTCTTCTAAGTCCTCCATTAAGTTGAGACACTGTTTATGACTCTCCAGCAGTGCTAGGAGGAACTTAGGCTTAGGTATGGTGCCTAGAGTCCTCCTTTAAGTTCAGGCACTGTCTTATGACACCCAAACAGTGTTGGGAGGGACTTAGGTTCAGGTATGGTACCCCAAGTTCTCCCTTAATCTTAGACACTGTTATGTCTCTCTTGTTTACATTCTATATTGGGATTAAAGTAAATCAGGAGGACAGGGTGTTGAGTCAAGTATGGTTTAAGAGGGCAAAATAAACTTAGGTCTTAAAGAGGTTTAGGGTTCCATCTAGTGGTTAAGAAAAGCCTAACAGGGCTTTGGTGTATGAGTGGAGGCCAGGCAGGGCTTTTGATTCTGCATGTCAGTCATGTCCAATGTTATGTGTCTTAAAAATAGGCATCATTTTTTGAGGTCCTGATTATGGTCTTACAGTGGTGTCAAAACATGACCTTTGCCAGACATGACTGTATTATGCAGTTTGTTGGCATCCAAGGTCATGTTTTGACCTGTAATGAGGGTTTATTTAACGCTTGTCTATACGATTGTAGATACTAGCTACATTTCACTGCTGCCCAATCTCATCTTATTTCACCCCACAGAAGGAGTTAGAATTCAGCTTAAGCCTTGGGTATAGAGAGCAACGAGGCTGGTCAGTCGATGCAATGCTAGGATCTGGCGGGTTAGGTTTAGAGGGAGGGGTGTAGTCGAAGCTAAAGGCCTCGACCACGGTGTGGTCTGTTGCCAGACCACAATGCACTCTCAGCATGCATTGCACCGAGTGTCCCATCACCAGGGTCGCTCCTCCACTACGTTTATCCCTTCAAGTGGCTGCCTATATGAGCTTATGAGATGAACTAAAAGAATGGCTCCCCCGATTCCGTTCCCGATATGTCTGTATCATTACCCTCTTTGAGGCCTGTGAGTGAGAGGTAGAGAGACAGAATAAGAGCATTTGTTTGGGCCTTTTTTGTTTGTGGATGTATATCCTTTTGGTAAGTGCATATGTGTCTTATTGGATATGTCTCAGCCAATGCTCTAACATTCTATGAGCTGTACCATGTGTCCAGTGGACATGGTCCCCATGTGTCTTGAATTGCTGGCCTGGCAGCTGGGGTATGGCTCTGAGTCTCTCTCTTATTATATGGTTAAGGTATTCCAGTGTCTCTGCAGATTGGCATGGCAGATGCTGTGAATACGTTAACAGGGGCACCCATATTTTTGCCAGGGGGAAACGATTTTGTAGGGCTTGTACCGCTTCAATCACCTGTCTGTACAATTTGGATCTGTCTATCCAGGTATGGCAATTAGTCCCCATAGCAAGGATGACCTTTGTGACCTCTGTACAGACAGTTGTATGAGTCATGAGGGCTGGGATATGGCCAAAATGGGCACCTGGGTAGCTATCAATCTGTAGCTGGGGGCATCTAAACTTGTCTATGTTCCGCAAGTTAGAATCCCCTAGAATCAACCACTGTGTGTTGGTGGTTAGAGTCCAATCCCTATGCTTAGTGGGTGTGGAGGCATGTTGAATGGGCTTCTGACTATGAGTCTGGTCTGTGCGCCACCTGACCGAGCAGGTGTGTTTGACCTCTGACCTGCTTTGTAAGTGCGAGGCCGAGTGCCGTGGTCCTACTTGCAGTCTGTGGCTGGTCACAGAGCTGTCAACTTCAGACGAGGGCGTGTCAAGGTCAGGGACTACTGTTGCTTGATCCCTGACACTAAGTGCAGTTTTGATCTGTGCTGTTTGTGGGGGTCTGTTGGCCTCCTCACTACTTGCAGCCTTAATCTTTACTGTCTGTTGTGGGGACCTTTTGTTGGCCTCCTCACTAAATGCAGCCTGCTGTGGGAGTATGCCAGTCTCCTGCACAGCTGTGCTGTTGACCTTAGCCTCAATCATGGCTTCTGCTGTTTTGAGTGTGTATGGTCGCAGAGAGGCCAATGCCTTGGTTGCCCAATTTGTTGCTGTCTCAAAAGGCCCATGCCACTGTTCAATTGTCATTTGAGGCATGGTATTAATCTCTGCCTGCATCCCAGTCATGTAATGACTCCTCATGCTCCTAATTGTTGCTTGTTCCCAGGTTCTAGCATGCGTCTGCAGCTCTTGTTTTAATTCTGGGGTTGGATTGAAGGGTTTAATGGCCTCTATCATGTGTCTCGTTATCTTACTGATCCCTGGTGGAGGAGTGTCCTGGGTTGTATAGGCTAAATGGTGAGCTGCCTTAATAATTCTAAGCATGGCTTTTGCTCTATCCCCATGTTGTGGGTCTGACCACTCCTCCTTCTTATGATCCCCACTGACCTCTATGCTATCAGGTATATCATGCTGCTTAGGCACCTGATGCTGGTCTAAGTTGGGGAGATGACAGGGATCTGGCCGACTGTCTCTTTGCCAGTCCCGAGGGCCTGTATATTGACCCTCCTCTGCTTGACTATGTCTCAGAGTGTCATAGACTGGATCCACAATGTCTTGCTGTGGGGGCTGCCACGGGTAATATGTCTCATCACCCCAGTCTGGATTATCTGGTGGTGGCTCGTCTCTGACTATATCCCCTGTGTAGGGTGGTCTACACCATGTGCAAGTAACTGAATAACAGCCACTGCCATCACACGCAGCTACCAGTCTAGGTGCAGTGGGTGCCCTGCCTCTTCTAATCAGGTTTTGTTCTGAGTCTTGACCCGACAATGACTCGTCCCTGTGATATTCCAATGCATGGTAGGCCCTGTATTGCTGTCGCCAGGGCTCTACCGCCTGTCTATCGCTGGGAGGCCTCTGCAGTGAATGTGGGACTGGGCGGATGTTTGGGCTAGAGGAGCGTACTCTGGGCGGGCGTGTAGCTGCCCTAGACCCCAGGTGTTTGTCTTCTCTCCTGCTAGACATGCCGCCCAGTAAATTTGATGCTTTGTTAGTGACTGCCTTTTTTAATTCGATTTTTTTGTTGTTTTTTTATTTTTTGTTTTTTTCTCGGACAGTCTGACGTCTTTGATGCAGACGTTGGCTTCAATTGTTTTTCAATAGTCCTAAGACTGTGTTTCAATTGAGCAGATTTTTTTCAGAGAGAGCCTGCCTGCTAGCTACTCTATCACGAAATTCAACATGGCGTCTTCACCCAGTCCGCTTGTTTTTTATGGACGACACGGTGTGAGCTCATGTATGAACGCAGCCCTACTCTACTAGGTCTACCCCCGAAGGGTTCTGGGTCTGCTTTTTCGTGGCCGCAAGTCTTCTTAGTCCTGAGAAGGACTGATCTTCTTTAGCCCTTAGAAGGGCTGGTATTCTTCTTTAGCCCTGATAAGGGCTTTGTTGCTCTTTTTCTTGGCCTTGTCCGTGTGTCTTTCTTCCAACACGCGACAAGGAAATTAGGTCGTAGAAGTCGTCAACTTAACTAAGACACGACGCGTTTCGATCCCAGCGGATCTCTTCAGGTGTACCAAGTTGACTGTGGTAAAAAATTGTGGCTTAAATGGTCTTTCTATGAAGTTTCCAGGTGAAAAGAGCTTTTGTAACGATGCGGTCTTGTTGAATTTCCCAAGCACAATGAGCCTGTCGCAGAGCGCGCAGCTTCACTTGTGCGGGGGGGGCGTGGCTAGCCTCCACTCTAGCGAGAAAGTATTTTCCTCTAACACCGTTGCACAGCTTTTGCATATATCCTCGACCTCTTATAAAATTTTTCGATTAGAAATTAAATTACTTTGTAAAAAAGTAAATAAGACACAAAAAGAAATGGGTAAAATCCTCCATTCTTTCGCCAAGTTATGGCTGTTTCCAACTTGAGGGTGTCTTTTTTGTTGGTAGGTGTCTTTTTGCAAGGTCGGTCGCCCCTTACCGACTCTCTTAACCATACATTTTCATGTCAATCCCTGTGTGTTTTGATTGTGGACCTGTGCTATGCATCAGGTGAACAGTGAAAATCACACTTTCCCATTTTTTCATCCTGGCATTTTTGGCCTTTAGCATGTAATGCCTCCTTGAATCAGTGTTTGAACACCTTTGAATCACAGAATCCGTAAGTGTGTCACCCACAAGCACTCAGGTACACTTTCATGATATCAGGCCGGGTACATCGTGCCACTTCGGGGCAACAGGGTCTAAGCCCACATGTATTCCATCACTGCAACCATGAAGCCCCTATTAATGCTCATGAGTGACTCCTCGTATATCCCATGACCCCAGGGTCAAGACAGTGACACCAATATTAGGCCTCTAAATTGAGGCATGCTATTACACTTTATGATGCCTCCTTGGGTCAATGCCTGAACACCTATGGATCACAGGATATGTAAGTGTGCCACTCCCAAGCACCCAGGCACACCCCCATGGTCTCCAAACCATGAAGCCCCCCCAGATGCTCAGGAGAGACTCCTCGCACACCCCATGACCCCAGGGTCAAGACAGTGACACCAATATTGGGCCTTTCTCCCTCAGTCTAATTGACTATATACGTCATTCAATGGTTCCAATTATTTAGGCTTAAGCCAGGGTGACAATTTTCTTAATAATGGGAGGGGTTAGGGTGTGTATTTAAGTTGGGATGGGGCCATGTTTACCAACTGGTACTTGATTAAATTTATAAATCTTGGTTAAATTTAGGCACTAATGGGCTTGGTTAGGCTATGGGTTAAGGGATGGGTAGTGGTTATGTCAGTATAAAGTGCTGGTTAGGCTTAGGCACTCTGTCTGACATGTAGACAGTGCTCGGAGGGACTTAGGTTTAGGTATGGTCTTCTAAGTCCTCCATTAAGTTGAGACACTGTTTATGACTCTCCAGCAGTGCTAGGAGGAACTTAGGCTTAGGTATGGTGCCTAGAGTCCTCCTTTAAGTTCAGGCACTGTCTTATGACACCCAAACAGTGTTGGGAGGGACTTAGGTTCAGGTATGGTACCCCAAGTTCTCCCTTAATCTTAGACACTGTTATGTCTCTCTTGTTTACATTCTATATTGGGATTAAAGTAAATCAGGAGGACAGGGTGTTGAGTCAAGTATGGTTTAAGAGGGCAAAATAAACTTAGGTCTTAAAGAGGTTTAGGGTTCCATCTAGTGGTTAAGAAAAGCCTAACAGGGCTTTGGTGTATGAGTGGAGGCCAGGCAGGGCTTTTGATTCTGCATGTCAGTCATGTCCAATGTTATGTGTCTTAAAAATAGGCATCATTTTTTGAGGTCCTGATTATGGTCTTACAGTGGTGTCAAAACATGACCTTTGCCAGACATGACTGTATTATGCAGTTTGTTGGCATCCAAGGTCATGTTTTGACCTGTAATGAGGGTTTATTTAACGCTTGTCTATACGATTGTAGATACTAGCTACATTTCACTGCTGCCCAATCTCATCTTATTTCACCCCACAGAAGGAGTTAGAATTCAGCTTAAGCCTTGGGTATAGAGAGCAACGAGGCTGGTCAGTCGATGCAATGCTAGGATCTGGCGGGTTAGGTTTAGAGGGAGGGGTGTAGTCGAAGCTAAAGGCCTCGACCACGGTGTGGTCTGTTGCCAGACCACAATGCACTCTCAGCATGCATTGCACCGAGTGTCCCATCACCAGGGTCGCTCCTCCACTACGTTTATCCCTTCAAGTGGCTGCCTATATGAGCTTATGAGATGAACTAAAAGAATGGCTCCCCCGATTCCGTTCCCGATATGTCTGTATCATTACCCTCTTTGAGGCCTGTGAGTGAGAGGTAGAGAGACAGAATAAGAGCATTTGTTTGGGCCTTTTTTGTTTGTGGATGTATATCCTTTTGGTAAGTGCATATGTGTCTTATTGGATATGTCTCAGCCAATGCTCTAACATTCTATGAGCTGTACCATGTGTCCAGTGGACATGGTCCCCATGTGTCTTGAATTGCTGGCCTGGCAGCTGGGGTATGGCTCTGAGTCTCTCTCTTATTATATGGTTAAGGTATTCCAGTGTCTCTGCAGATTGGCATGGCAGATGCTGTGAATACGTTAACAGGGGCACCCATATTTTTGCCAGGGGGAAACGATTTTGTAGGGCTTGTACCGCTTCAATCACCTGTCTGTACAATTTGGATCTGTCTATCCAGGTATGGCAATTAGTCCCCATAGCAAGGATGACCTTTGTGACCTCTGTACAGACAGTTGTATGAGTCATGAGGGCTGGGATATGGCCAAAATGGGCACCTGGGTAGCTATCAATCTGTAGCTGGGGGCATCTAAACTTGTCTATGTTCCGCAAGTTAGAATCCCCTAGAATCAACCACTGTGTGTTGGTGGTTAGAGTCCAATCCCTATGCTTAGTGGGTGTGGAGGCATGTTGAATGGGCTTCTGACTATGAGTCTGGTCTGTGCGCCACCTGACCGAGCAGGTGTGTTTGACCTCTGACCTGCTTTGTAAGTGCGAGGCCGAGTGCCGTGGTCCTACTTGCAGTCTGTGGCTGGTCACAGAGCTGTCAACTTCAGACGAGGGCGTGTCAAGGTCAGGGACTACTGTTGCTTGATCCCTGACACTAAGTGCAGTTTTGATCTGTGCTGTTTGTGGGGGTCTGTTGGCCTCCTCACTACTTGCAGCCTTAATCTTTACTGTCTGTTGTGGGGACCTTTTGTTGGCCTCCTCACTAAATGCAGCCTGCTGTGGGAGTATGCCAGTCTCCTGCACAGCTGTGCTGTTGACCTTAGCCTCAATCATGGCTTCTGCTGTTTTGAGTGTGTATGGTCGCAGAGAGGCCAATGCCTTGGTTGCCCAATTTGTTGCTGTCTCAAAAGGCCCATGCCACTGTTCAATTGTCATTTGAGGCATGGTATTAATCTCTGCCTGCATCCCAGTCATGTAATGACTCCTCATGCTCCTAATTGTTGCTTGTTCCCAGGTTCTAGCATGCGTCTGCAGCTCTTGTTTTAATTCTGGGGTTGGATTGAAGGGTTTAATGGCCTCTATCATGTGTCTCGTTATCTTACTGATCCCTGGTGGAGGAGTGTCCTGGGTTGTATAGGCTAAATGGTGAGCTGCCTTAATAATTCTAAGCATGGCTTTTGCTCTATCCCCATGTTGTGGGTCTGACCACTCCTCCTTCTTATGATCCCCACTGACCTCTATGCTATCAGGTATATCATGCTGCTTAGGCACCTGATGCTGGTCTAAGTTGGGGAGATGACAGGGATCTGGCCGACTGTCTCTTTGCCAGTCCCGAGGGCCTGTATATTGACCCTCCTCTGCTTGACTATGTCTCAGAGTGTCATAGACTGGATCCACAATGTCTTGCTGTGGGGGCTGCCACGGGTAATATGTCTCATCACCCCAGTCTGGATTATCTGGTGGTGGCTCGTCTCTGACTATATCCCCTGTGTAGGGTGGTCTACACCATGTGCAAGTAACTGAATAACAGCCACTGCCATCACACGCAGCTACCAGTCTAGGTGCAGTGGGTGCCCTGCCTCTTCTAATCAGGTTTTGTTCTGAGTCTTGACCCGACAATGACTCGTCCCTGTGATATTCCAATGCATGGTAGGCCCTGTATTGCTGTCGCCAGGGCTCTACCGCCTGTCTATCGCTGGGAGGCCTCTGCAGTGAATGTGGGACTGGGCGGATGTTTGGGCTAGAGGAGCGTACTCTGGGCGGGCGTGTAGCTGCCCTAGACCCCAGGTGTTTGTCTTCTCTCCTGCTAGACATGCCGCCCAGTAAATTTGATGCTTTGTTAGTGACTGCCTTTTTTAATTCGATTTTTTTGTTGTTTTTTTATTTTTTGTTTTTTTCTCGGACAGTCTGACGTCTTTGATGCAGACGTTGGCTTCAATTGTTTTTCAATAGTCCTAAGACTGTGTTTCAATTGAGCAGATTTTTTTCAGAGAGAGCCTGCCTGCTAGCTACTCTATCACGAAATTCAACATGGCGTCTTCACCCAGTCCGCTTGTTTTTTATGGACGACACGGTGTGAGCTCATGTATGAACGCAGCCCTACTCTACTAGGTCTACCCCCGAAGGGTTCTGGGTCTGCTTTTTCGTGGCCGCAAGTCTTCTTAGTCCTGAGAAGGACTGATCTTCTTTAGCCCTTAGAAGGGCTGGTATTCTTCTTTAGCCCTGATAAGGGCTTTGTTGCTCTTTTTCTTGGCCTTGTCCGTGTGTCTTTCTTCCAACACGCGACAAGGAAATTAGGTCGTAGAAGTCGTCAACTTAACTAAGACACGACGCGTTTCGATCCCAGCGGATCTCTTCAGGTGTACCAAGTTGACTGTGGTAAAAAATTGTGGCTTAAATGGTCTTTCTATGAAGTTTCCAGGTGAAAAGAGCTTTTGTAACGATGCGGTCTTGTTGAATTTCCCAAGCACAATGAGCCTGTCGCAGAGCGCGCAGCTTCACTTGTGCGGGGGGGGCGTGGCTAGCCTCCACTCTAGCGAGAAAGTATTTTCCTCTAACACCGTTGCACAGCTTTTGCATATATCCTCGACCTCTTATAAAATTTTTCGATTAGAAATTAAATTACTTTGTAAAAAAGTAAATAAGACACAAAAAGAAATGGGTAAAATCCTCCATTCTTTCGCCAAGTTATGGCTGTTTCCAACTTGAGGGTGTCTTTTTTGTTGGTAGGTGTCTTTTTGCAAGGTCGGTCGCCCCTTACCGACTCTCTTAACCATACATTTTCATGTCAATCCCTGTGTGTTTTGATTGTGGACCTGTGCTATGCATCAGGTGAACAGTGAAAATCACACTTTCCCATTTTTTCATCCTGGCATTTTTGGCCTTTAGCATGTAATGCCTCCTTGAATCAGTGTTTGAACACCTTTGAATCACAGAATCCGTAAGTGTGTCACCCACAAGCACTCAGGTACACTTTCATGATATCAGGCCGGGTACATCGTGCCACTTCGGGGCAACAGGGTCTAAGCCCACATGTATTCCATCACTGCAACCATGAAGCCCCTATTAATGCTCATGAGTGACTCCTCGTATATCCCATGACCCCAGGGTCAAGACAGTGACACCAATATTAGGCCTCTAAATTGAGGCATGCTATTACACTTTATGATGCCTCCTTGGGTCAATGCCTGAACACCTATGGATCACAGGATATGTAAGTGTGCCACTCCCAAGCACCCAGGCACACCCCCATGGTCTCCAAACCATGAAGCCCCCCCAGATGCTCAGGAGAGACTCCTCGCACACCCCATGACCCCAGGGTCAAGACAGTGACACCAATATTGGGCCTTTCTCCCTCAGTCTAATTGACTATATACGTCATTCAATGGTTCCAATTATTTAGGCTTAAGCCAGGGTGACAATTTTCTTAATAATGGGAGGGGTTAGGGTGTGTATTTAAGTTGGGATGGGGCCATGTTTACCAACTGGTACTTGATTAAATTTATAAATCTTGGTTAAATTTAGGCACTAATGGGCTTGGTTAGGCTATGGGTTAAGGGATGGGTAGTGGTTATGTCAGTATAAAGTGCTGGTTAGGCTTAGGCACTCTGTCTGACATGTAGACAGTGCTCGGAGGGACTTAGGTTTAGGTATGGTCTTCTAAGTCCTCCATTAAGTTGAGACACTGTTTATGACTCTCCAGCAGTGCTAGGAGGAACTTAGGCTTAGGTATGGTGCCTAGAGTCCTCCTTTAAGTTCAGGCACTGTCTTATGACACCCAAACAGTGTTGGGAGGGACTTAGGTTCAGGTATGGTACCCCAAGTTCTCCCTTAATCTTAGACACTGTTATGTCTCTCTTGTTTACATTCTATATTGGGATTAAAGTAAATCAGGAGGACAGGGTGTTGAGTCAAGTATGGTTTAAGAGGGCAAAATAAACTTAGGTCTTAAAGAGGTTTAGGGTTCCATCTAGTGGTTAAGAAAAGCCTAACAGGGCTTTGGTGTATGAGTGGAGGCCAGGCAGGGCTTTTGATTCTGCATGTCAGTCATGTCCAATGTTATGTGTCTTAAAAATAGGCATCATTTTTTGAGGTCCTGATTATGGTCTTACAGTGGTGTCAAAACATGACCTTTGCCAGACATGACTGTATTATGCAGTTTGTTGGCATCCAAGGTCATGTTTTGACCTGTAATGAGGGTTTATTTAACGCTTGTCTATACGATTGTAGATACTAGCTACATTTCACTGCTGCCCAATCTCATCTTATTTCACCCCACAGAAGGAGTTAGAATTCAGCTTAAGCCTTGGGTATAGAGAGCAACGAGGCTGGTCAGTCGATGCAATGCTAGGATCTGGCGGGTTAGGTTTAGAGGGAGGGGTGTAGTCGAAGCTAAAGGCCTCGACCACGGTGTGGTCTGTTGCCAGACCACAATGCACTCTCAGCATGCATTGCACCGAGTGTCCCATCACCAGGGTCGCTCCTCCACTACGTTTATCCCTTCAAGTGGCTGCCTATATGAGCTTATGAGATGAACTAAAAGAATGGCTCCCCCGATTCCGTTCCCGATATGTCTGTATCATTACCCTCTTTGAGGCCTGTGAGTGAGAGGTAGAGAGACAGAATAAGAGCATTTGTTTGGGCCTTTTTTGTTTGTGGATGTATATCCTTTTGGTAAGTGCATATGTGTCTTATTGGATATGTCTCAGCCAATGCTCTAACATTCTATGAGCTGTACCATGTGTCCAGTGGACATGGTCCCCATGTGTCTTGAATTGCTGGCCTGGCAGCTGGGGTATGGCTCTGAGTCTCTCTCTTATTATATGGTTAAGGTATTCCAGTGTCTCTGCAGATTGGCATGGCAGATGCTGTGAATACGTTAACAGGGGCACCCATATTTTTGCCAGGGGGAAACGATTTTGTAGGGCTTGTACCGCTTCAATCACCTGTCTGTACAATTTGGATCTGTCTATCCAGGTATGGCAATTAGTCCCCATAGCAAGGATGACCTTTGTGACCTCTGTACAGACAGTTGTATGAGTCATGAGGGCTGGGATATGGCCAAAATGGGCACCTGGGTAGCTATCAATCTGTAGCTGGGGGCATCTAAACTTGTCTATGTTCCGCAAGTTAGAATCCCCTAGAATCAACCACTGTGTGTTGGTGGTTAGAGTCCAATCCCTATGCTTAGTGGGTGTGGAGGCATGTTGAATGGGCTTCTGACTATGAGTCTGGTCTGTGCGCCACCTGACCGAGCAGGTGTGTTTGACCTCTGACCTGCTTTGTAAGTGCGAGGCCGAGTGCCGTGGTCCTACTTGCAGTCTGTGGCTGGTCACAGAGCTGTCAACTTCAGACGAGGGCGTGTCAAGGTCAGGGACTACTGTTGCTTGATCCCTGACACTAAGTGCAGTTTTGATCTGTGCTGTTTGTGGGGGTCTGTTGGCCTCCTCACTACTTGCAGCCTTAATCTTTACTGTCTGTTGTGGGGACCTTTTGTTGGCCTCCTCACTAAATGCAGCCTGCTGTGGGAGTATGCCAGTCTCCTGCACAGCTGTGCTGTTGACCTTAGCCTCAATCATGGCTTCTGCTGTTTTGAGTGTGTATGGTCGCAGAGAGGCCAATGCCTTGGTTGCCCAATTTGTTGCTGTCTCAAAAGGCCCATGCCACTGTTCAATTGTCATTTGAGGCATGGTATTAATCTCTGCCTGCATCCCAGTCATGTAATGACTCCTCATGCTCCTAATTGTTGCTTGTTCCCAGGTTCTAGCATGCGTCTGCAGCTCTTGTTTTAATTCTGGGGTTGGATTGAAGGGTTTAATGGCCTCTATCATGTGTCTCGTTATCTTACTGATCCCTGGTGGAGGAGTGTCCTGGGTTGTATAGGCTAAATGGTGAGCTGCCTTAATAATTCTAAGCATGGCTTTTGCTCTATCCCCATGTTGTGGGTCTGACCACTCCTCCTTCTTATGATCCCCACTGACCTCTATGCTATCAGGTATATCATGCTGCTTAGGCACCTGATGCTGGTCTAAGTTGGGGAGATGACAGGGATCTGGCCGACTGTCTCTTTGCCAGTCCCGAGGGCCTGTATATTGACCCTCCTCTGCTTGACTATGTCTCAGAGTGTCATAGACTGGATCCACAATGTCTTGCTGTGGGGGCTGCCACGGGTAATATGTCTCATCACCCCAGTCTGGATTATCTGGTGGTGGCTCGTCTCTGACTATATCCCCTGTGTAGGGTGGTCTACACCATGTGCAAGTAACTGAATAACAGCCACTGCCATCACACGCAGCTACCAGTCTAGGTGCAGTGGGTGCCCTGCCTCTTCTAATCAGGTTTTGTTCTGAGTCTTGACCCGACAATGACTCGTCCCTGTGATATTCCAATGCATGGTAGGCCCTGTATTGCTGTCGCCAGGGCTCTACCGCCTGTCTATCGCTGGGAGGCCTCTGCAGTGAATGTGGGACTGGGCGGATGTTTGGGCTAGAGGAGCGTACTCTGGGCGGGCGTGTAGCTGCCCTAGACCCCAGGTGTTTGTCTTCTCTCCTGCTAGACATGCCGCCCAGTAAATTTGATGCTTTGTTAGTGACTGCCTTTTTTAATTCGATTTTTTTGTTGTTTTTTTATTTTTTGTTTTTTTCTCGGACAGTCTGACGTCTTTGATGCAGACGTTGGCTTCAATTGTTTTTCAATAGTCCTAAGACTGTGTTTCAATTGAGCAGATTTTTTTCAGAGAGAGCCTGCCTGCTAGCTACTCTATCACGAAATTCAACATGGCGTCTTCACCCAGTCCGCTTGTTTTTTATGGACGACACGGTGTGAGCTCATGTATGAACGCAGCCCTACTCTACTAGGTCTACCCCCGAAGGGTTCTGGGTCTGCTTTTTCGTGGCCGCAAGTCTTCTTAGTCCTGAGAAGGACTGATCTTCTTTTGCCCTTAGAAGGGCTGGTATTCTTCTTTAGCCCTGATAAGGGCTTTGTTGCTCTTTTTCTTGGCCTTGTCCGTGTGTCTTTCTTCCAACACGCGACAAGGAAATTAGGTCGTAGAAGTCGTCAACTTAACTAAGACACGACGCGTTTCGATCCCAGCGGATCTCTTCAGGTGTACCAAGTTGACTGTGGTAAAAAATTGTGGCTTAAATGGTCTTTCTATGAAGTTTCCAGGTGAAAAGAGCTTTTGTAACGATGCGGTCTTGTTGAATTTCCCAAGCACAATGAGCCTGTCGCAGAGCGCGCAGCTTCACTTGTGCGGGGGGGGCGTGGCTAGCCTCCACTCTAGCGAGAAAGTATTTTCCTCTAACACCGTTGCACAGCTTTTGCATATATCCTCGACCTCTTATAAAATTTTTCGATTAGAAATTAAATTACTTTGTAAAAAAGTAAATAAGACACAAAAAGAAATGGGTAAAATCCTCCATTCTTTCGCCAAGTTATGGCTGTTTCCAACTTGAGGGTGTCTTTTTTGTTGGTAGGTGTCTTTTTGCAAGGTCGGTCGCCCCTTACCGACTCTCTTAACCATACATTTTCATGTCAATCCCTGTGTGTTTTGATTGTGGACCTGTGCTATGCATCAGGTGAACAGTGAAAATCACACTTTCCCATTTTTTCATCCTGGCATTTTTGGCCTTTAGCATGTAATGCCTCCTTGAATCAGTGTTTGAACACCTTTGAATCACAGAATCCGTAAGTGTGTCACCCACAAGCACTCAGGTACACTTTCATGATATCAGGCCGGGTACATCGTGCCACTTCGGGGCAACAGGGTCTAAGCCCACATGTATTCCATCACTGCAACCATGAAGCCCCTATTAATGCTCATGAGTGACTCCTCGTATATCCCATGACCCCAGGGTCAAGACAGTGACACCAATATTAGGCCTCTAAATTGAGGCATGCTATTACACTTTATGATGCCTCCTTGGGTCAATGCCTGAACACCTATGGATCACAGGATATGTAAGTGTGCCACTCCCAAGCACCCAGGCACACCCCCATGGTCTCCAAACCATGAAGCCCCCCCAGATGCTCAGGAGAGACTCCTCGCACACCCCATGACCCCAGGGTCAAGACAGTGACACCAATATTGGGCCTTTCTCCCTCAGTCTAATTGACTATATACGTCATTCAATGGTTCCAATTATTTAGGCTTAAGCCAGGGTGACAATTTTCTTAATAATGGGAGGGGTTAGGGTGTGTATTTAAGTTGGGATGGGGCCATGTTTACCAACTGGTACTTGATTAAATTTATAAATCTTGGTTAAATTTAGGCACTAATGGGCTTGGTTAGGCTATGGGTTAAGGGATGGGTAGTGGTTATGTCAGTATAAAGTGCTGGTTAGGCTTAGGCACTCTGTCTGACATGTAGACAGTGCTCGGAGGGACTTAGGTTTAGGTATGGTCTTCTAAGTCCTCCATTAAGTTGAGACACTGTTTATGACTCTCCAGCAGTGCTAGGAGGAACTTAGGCTTAGGTATGGTGCCTAGAGTCCTCCTTTAAGTTCAGGCACTGTCTTATGACACCCAAACAGTGTTGGGAGGGACTTAGGTTCAGGTATGGTACCCCAAGTTCTCCCTTAATCTTAGACACTGTTATGTCTCTCTTGTTTACATTCTATATTGGGATTAAAGTAAATCAGGAGGACAGGGTGTTGAGTCAAGTATGGTTTAAGAGGGCAAAATAAACTTAGGTCTTAAAGAGGTTTAGGGTTCCATCTAGTGGTTAAGAAAAGCCTAACAGGGCTTTGGTGTATGAGTGGAGGCCAGGCAGGGCTTTTGATTCTGCATGTCAGTCATGTCCAATGTTATGTGTCTTAAAAATAGGCATCATTTTTTGAGGTCCTGATTATGGTCTTACAGTGGTGTCAAAACATGACCTTTGCCAGACATGACTGTATTATGCAGTTTGTTGGCATCCAAGGTCATGTTTTGACCTGTAATGAGGGTTTATTTAACGCTTGTCTATACGATTGTAGATACTAGCTACATTTCACTGCTGCCCAATCTCATCTTATTTCACCCCACAGAAGGAGTTAGAATTCAGCTTAAGCCTTGGGTATAGAGAGCAACGAGGCTGGTCAGTCGATGCAATGCTAGGATCTGGCGGGTTAGGTTTAGAGGGAGGGGTGTAGTCGAAGCTAAAGGCCTCGACCACGGTGTGGTCTGTTGCCAGACCACAATGCACTCTCAGCATGCATTGCACCGAGTGTCCCATCACCAGGGTCGCTCCTCCACTACGTTTATCCCTTCAAGTGGCTGCCTATATGAGCTTATGAGATGAACTAAAAGAATGGCTCCCCCGATTCCGTTCCCGATATGTCTGTATCATTACCCTCTTTGAGGCCTGTGAGTGAGAGGTAGAGAGACAGAATAAGAGCATTTGTTTGGGCCTTTTTTGTTTGTGGATGTATATCCTTTTGGTAAGTGCATATGTGTCTTATTGGATATGTCTCAGCCAATGCTCTAACATTCTATGAGCTGTACCATGTGTCCAGTGGACATGGTCCCCATGTGTCTTGAATTGCTGGCCTGGCAGCTGGGGTATGGCTCTGAGTCTCTCTCTTATTATATGGTTAAGGTATTCCAGTGTCTCTGCAGATTGGCATGGCAGATGCTGTGAATACGTTAACAGGGGCACCCATATTTTTGCCAGGGGGAAACGATTTTGTAGGGCTTGTACCGCTTCAATCACCTGTCTGTACAATTTGGATCTGTCTATCCAGGTATGGCAATTAGTCCCCATAGCAAGGATGACCTTTGTGACCTCTGTACAGACAGTTGTATGAGTCATGAGGGCTGGGATATGGCCAAAATGGGCACCTGGGTAGCTATCAATCTGTAGCTGGGGGCATCTAAACTTGTCTATGTTCCGCAAGTTAGAATCCCCTAGAATCAACCACTGTGTGTTGGTGGTTAGAGTCCAATCCCTATGCTTAGTGGGTGTGGAGGCATGTTGAATGGGCTTCTGACTATGAGTCTGGTCTGTGCGCCACCTGACCGAGCAGGTGTGTTTGACCTCTGACCTGCTTTGTAAGTGCGAGGCCGAGTGCCGTGGTCCTACTTGCAGTCTGTGGCTGGTCACAGAGCTGTCAACTTCAGACGAGGGCGTGTCAAGGTCAGGGACTACTGTTGCTTGATCCCTGACACTAAGTGCAGTTTTGATCTGTGCTGTTTGTGGGGGTCTGTTGGCCTCCTCACTACTTGCAGCCTTAATCTTTACTGTCTGTTGTGGGGACCTTTTGTTGGCCTCCTCACTAAATGCAGCCTGCTGTGGGAGTATGCCAGTCTCCTGCACAGCTGTGCTGTTGACCTTAGCCTCAATCATGGCTTCTGCTGTTTTGAGTGTGTATGGTCGCAGAGAGGCCAATGCCTTGGTTGCCCAATTTGTTGCTGTCTCAAAAGGCCCATGCCACTGTTCAATTGTCATTTGAGGCATGGTATTAATCTCTGCCTGCATCCCAGTCATGTAATGACTCCTCATGCTCCTAATTGTTGCTTGTTCCCAGGTTCTAGCATGCGTCTGCAGCTCTTGTTTTAATTCTGGGGTTGGATTGAAGGGTTTAATGGCCTCTATCATGTGTCTCGTTATCTTACTGATCCCTGGTGGAGGAGTGTCCTGGGTTGTATAGGCTAAATGGTGAGCTGCCTTAATAATTCTAAGCATGGCTTTTGCTCTATCCCCATGTTGTGGGTCTGACCACTCCTCCTTCTTATGATCCCCACTGACCTCTATGCTATCAGGTATATCATGCTGCTTAGGCACCTGATGCTGGTCTAAGTTGGGGAGATGACAGGGATCTGGCCGACTGTCTCTTTGCCAGTCCCGAGGGCCTGTATATTGACCCTCCTCTGCTTGACTATGTCTCAGAGTGTCATAGACTGGATCCACAATGTCTTGCTGTGGGGGCTGCCACGGGTAATATGTCTCATCACCCCAGTCTGGATTATCTGGTGGTGGCTCGTCTCTGACTATATCCCCTGTGTAGGGTGGTCTACACCATGTGCAAGTAACTGAATAACAGCCACTGCCATCACACGCAGCTACCAGTCTAGGTGCAGTGGGTGCCCTGCCTCTTCTAATCAGGTTTTGTTCTGAGTCTTGACCCGACAATGACTCGTCCCTGTGATATTCCAATGCATGGTAGGCCCTGTATTGCTGTCGCCAGGGCTCTACCGCCTGTCTATCGCTGGGAGGCCTCTGCAGTGAATGTGGGACTGGGCGGATGTTTGGGCTAGAGGAGCGTACTCTGGGCGGGCGTGTAGCTGCCCTAGACCCCAGGTGTTTGTCTTCTCTCCTGCTAGACATGCCGCCCAGTAAATTTGATGCTTTGTTAGTGACTGCCTTTTTTAATTCGATTTTTTTGTTGTTTTTTTATTTTTTGTTTTTTTCTCGGACAGTCTGACGTCTTTGATGCAGACGTTGGCTTCAATTGTTTTTCAATAGTCCTAAGACTGTGTTTCAATTGAGCAGATTTTTTTCAGAGAGAGCCTGCCTGCTAGCTACTCTATCACGAAATTCAACATGGCGTCTTCACCCAGTCCGCTTGTTTTTTATGGACGACACGGTGTGAGCTCATGTATGAACGCAGCCCTACTCTACTAGGTCTACCCCCGAAGGGTTCTGGGTCTGCTTTTTCGTGGCCGCAAGTCTTCTTAGTCCTGAGAAGGACTGATCTTCTTTAGCCCTTAGAAGGGCTGGTATTCTTCTTTAGCCCTGATAAGGGCTTTGTTGCTCTTTTTCTTGGCCTTGTCCGTGTGTCTTTCTTCCAACACGCGACAAGGAAATTAGGTCGTAGAAGTCGTCAACTTAACTAAGACACGACGCGTTTCGATCCCAGCGGATCTCTTCAGGTGTACCAAGTTGACTGTGGTAAAAAATTGTGGCTTAAATGGTCTTTCTATGAAGTTTCCAGGTGAAAAGAGCTTTTGTAACGATGCGGTCTTGTTGAATTTCCCAAGCACAATGAGCCTGTCGCAGAGCGCGCAGCTTCACTTGTGCGGGGGGGGCGTGGCTAGCCTCCACTCTAGCGAGAAAGTATTTTCCTCTAACACCGTTGCACAGCTTTTGCATATATCCTCGACCTCTTATAAAATTTTTCGATTAGAAATTAAATTACTTTGTAAAAAAGTAAATAAGACACAAAAAGAAATGGGTAAAATCCTCCATTCTTTCGCCAAGTTATGGCTGTTTCCAACTTGAGGGTGTCTTTTTTGTTGGTAGGTGTCTTTTTGCAAGGTCGGTCGCCCCTTACCGACTCTCTTAACCATACATTTTCATGTCAATCCCTGTGTGTTTTGATTGTGGACCTGTGCTATGCATCAGGTGAACAGTGAAAATCACACTTTCCCATTTTTTCATCCTGGCATTTTTGGCCTTTAGCATGTAATGCCTCCTTGAATCAGTGTTTGAACACCTTTGAATCACAGAATCCGTAAGTGTGTCACCCACAAGCACTCAGGTACACTTTCATGATATCAGGCCGGGTACATCGTGCCACTTCGGGGCAACAGGGTCTAAGCCCACATGTATTCCATCACTGCAACCATGAAGCCCCTATTAATGCTCATGAGTGACTCCTCGTATATCCCATGACCCCAGGGTCAAGACAGTGACACCAATATTAGGCCTCTAAATTGAGGCATGCTATTACACTTTATGATGCCTCCTTGGGTCAATGCCTGAACACCTATGGATCACAGGATATGTAAGTGTGCCACTCCCAAGCACCCAGGCACACCCCCATGGTCTCCAAACCATGAAGCCCCCCCAGATGCTCAGGAGAGACTCCTCGCACACCCCATGACCCCAGGGTCAAGACAGTGACACCAATATTGGGCCTTTCTCCCTCAGTCTAATTGACTATATACGTCATTCAATGGTTCCAATTATTTAGGCTTAAGCCAGGGTGACAATTTTCTTAATAATGGGAGGGGTTAGGGTGTGTATTTAAGTTGGGATGGGGCCATGTTTACCAACTGGTACTTGATTAAATTTATAAATCTTGGTTAAATTTAGGCACTAATGGGCTTGGTTAGGCTATGGGTTAAGGGATGGGTAGTGGTTATGTCAGTATAAAGTGCTGGTTAGGCTTAGGCACTCTGTCTGACATGTAGACAGTGCTCGGAGGGACTTAGGTTTAGGTATGGTCTTCTAAGTCCTCCATTAAGTTGAGACACTGTTTATGACTCTCCAGCAGTGCTAGGAGGAACTTAGGCTTAGGTATGGTGCCTAGAGTCCTCCTTTAAGTTCAGGCACTGTCTTATGACACCCAAACAGTGTTGGGAGGGACTTAGGTTCAGGTATGGTACCCCAAGTTCTCCCTTAATCTTAGACACTGTTATGTCTCTCTTGTTTACATTCTATATTGGGATTAAAGTAAATCAGGAGGACAGGGTGTTGAGTCAAGTATGGTTTAAGAGGGCAAAATAAACTTAGGTCTTAAAGAGGTTTAGGGTTCCATCTAGTGGTTAAGAAAAGCCTAACAGGGCTTTGGTGTATGAGTGGAGGCCAGGCAGGGCTTTTGATTCTGCATGTCAGTCATGTCCAATGTTATGTGTCTTAAAAATAGGCATCATTTTTTGAGGTCCTGATTATGGTCTTACAGTGGTGTCAAAACATGACCTTTGCCAGACATGACTGTATTATGCAGTTTGTTGGCATCCAAGGTCATGTTTTGACCTGTAATGAGGGTTTATTTAACGCTTGTCTATACGATTGTAGATACTAGCTACATTTCACTGCTGCCCAATCTCATCTTATTTCACCCCACAGAAGGAGTTAGAATTCAGCTTAAGCCTTGGGTATAGAGAGCAACGAGGCTGGTCAGTCGATGCAATGCTAGGATCTGGCGGGTTAGGTTTAGAGGGAGGGGTGTAGTCGAAGCTAAAGGCCTCGACCACGGTGTGGTCTGTTGCCAGACCACAATGCACTCTCAGCATGCATTGCACCGAGTGTCCCATCACCAGGGTCGCTCCTCCACTACGTTTATCCCTTCAAGTGGCTGCCTATATGAGCTTATGAGATGAACTAAAAGAATGGCTCCCCCGATTCCGTTCCCGATATGTCTGTATCATTACCCTCTTTGAGGCCTGTGAGTGAGAGGTAGAGAGACAGAATAAGAGCATTTGTTTGGGCCTTTTTTGTTTGTGGATGTATATCCTTTTGGTAAGTGCATATGTGTCTTATTGGATATGTCTCAGCCAATGCTCTAACATTCTATGAGCTGTACCATGTGTCCAGTGGACATGGTCCCCATGTGTCTTGAATTGCTGGCCTGGCAGCTGGGGTATGGCTCTGAGTCTCTCTCTTATTATATGGTTAAGGTATTCCAGTGTCTCTGCAGATTGGCATGGCAGATGCTGTGAATACGTTAACAGGGGCACCCATATTTTTGCCAGGGGGAAACGATTTTGTAGGGCTTGTACCGCTTCAATCACCTGTCTGTACAATTTGGATCTGTCTATCCAGGTATGGCAATTAGTCCCCATAGCAAGGATGACCTTTGTGACCTCTGTACAGACAGTTGTATGAGTCATGAGGGCTGGGATATGGCCAAAATGGGCACCTGGGTAGCTATCAATCTGTAGCTGGGGGCATCTAAACTTGTCTATGTTCCGCAAGTTAGAATCCCCTAGAATCAACCACTGTGTGTTGGTGGTTAGAGTCCAATCCCTATGCTTAGTGGGTGTGGAGGCATGTTGAATGGGCTTCTGACTATGAGTCTGGTCTGTGCGCCACCTGACCGAGCAGGTGTGTTTGACCTCTGACCTGCTTTGTAAGTGCGAGGCCGAGTGCCGTGGTCCTACTTGCAGTCTGTGGCTGGTCACAGAGCTGTCAACTTCAGACGAGGGCGTGTCAAGGTCAGGGACTACTGTTGCTTGATCCCTGACACTAAGTGCAGTTTTGATCTGTGCTGTTTGTGGGGGTCTGTTGGCCTCCTCACTACTTGCAGCCTTAATCTTTACTGTCTGTTGTGGGGACCTTTTGTTGGCCTCCTCACTAAATGCAGCCTGCTGTGGGAGTATGCCAGTCTCCTGCACAGCTGTGCTGTTGACCTTAGCCTCAATCATGGCTTCTGCTGTTTTGAGTGTGTATGGTCGCAGAGAGGCCAATGCCTTGGTTGCCCAATTTGTTGCTGTCTCAAAAGGCCCATGCCACTGTTCAATTGTCATTTGAGGCATGGTATTAATCTCTGCCTGCATCCCAGTCATGTAATGACTCCTCATGCTCCTAATTGTTGCTTGTTCCCAGGTTCTAGCATGCGTCTGCAGCTCTTGTTTTAATTCTGGGGTTGGATTGAAGGGTTTAATGGCCTCTATCATGTGTCTCGTTATCTTACTGATCCCTGGTGGAGGAGTGTCCTGGGTTGTATAGGCTAAATGGTGAGCTGCCTTAATAATTCTAAGCATGGCTTTTGCTCTATCCCCATGTTGTGGGTCTGACCACTCCTCCTTCTTATGATCCCCACTGACCTCTATGCTATCAGGTATATCATGCTGCTTAGGCACCTGATGCTGGTCTAAGTTGGGGAGATGACAGGGATCTGGCCGACTGTCTCTTTGCCAGTCCCGAGGGCCTGTATATTGACCCTCCTCTGCTTGACTATGTCTCAGAGTGTCATAGACTGGATCCACAATGTCTTGCTGTGGGGGCTGCCACGGGTAATATGTCTCATCACCCCAGTCTGGATTATCTGGTGGTGGCTCGTCTCTGACTATATCCCCTGTGTAGGGTGGTCTACACCATGTGCAAGTAACTGAATAACAGCCACTGCCATCACACGCAGCTACCAGTCTAGGTGCAGTGGGTGCCCTGCCTCTTCTAATCAGGTTTTGTTCTGAGTCTTGACCCGACAATGACTCGTCCCTGTGATATTCCAATGCATGGTAGGCCCTGTATTGCTGTCGCCAGGGCTCTACCGCCTGTCTATCGCTGGGAGGCCTCTGCAGTGAATGTGGGACTGGGCGGATGTTTGGGCTAGAGGAGCGTACTCTGGGCGGGCGTGTAGCTGCCCTAGACCCCAGGTGTTTGTCTTCTCTCCTGCTAGACATGCCGCCCAGTAAATTTGATGCTTTGTTAGTGACTGCCTTTTTTAATTCGATTTTTTTGTTGTTTTTTTATTTTTTGTTTTTTTCTCGGACAGTCTGACGTCTTTGATGCAGACGTTGGCTTCAATTGTTTTTCAATAGTCCTAAGACTGTGTTTCAATTGAGCAGATTTTTTTCAGAGAGAGCCTGCCTGCTAGCTACTCTATCACGAAATTCAACATGGCGTCTTCACCCAGTCCGCTTGTTTTTTATGGACGACACGGTGTGAGCTCATGTATGAACGCAGCCCTACTCTACTAGGTCTACCCCCGAAGGGTTCTGGGTCTGCTTTTTCGTGGCCGCAAGTCTTCTTAGTCCTGAGAAGGACTGATCTTCTTTAGCCCTTAGAAGGGCTGGTATTCTTCTTTAGCCCTGATAAGGGCTTTGTTGCTCTTTTTCTTGGCCTTGTCCGTGTGTCTTTCTTCCAACACGCGACAAGGAAATTAGGTCGTAGAAGTCGTCAACTTAACTAAGACACGACGCGTTTCGATCCCAGCGGATCTCTTCAGGTGTACCAAGTTGACTGTGGTAAAAAATTGTGGCTTAAATGGTCTTTCTATGAAGTTTCCAGGTGAAAAGAGCTTTTGTAACGATGCGGTCTTGTTGAATTTCCCAAGCACAATGAGCCTGTCGCAGAGCGCGCAGCTTCACTTGTGCGGGGGGGGCGTGGCTAGCCTCCACTCTAGCGAGAAAGTATTTTCCTCTAACACCGTTGCACAGCTTTTGCATATATCCTCGACCTCTTATAAAATTTTTCGATTAGAAATTAAATTACTTTGTAAAAAAGTAAATAAGACACAAAAAGAAATGGGTAAAATCCTCCATTCTTTCGCCAAGTTATGGCTGTTTCCAACTTGAGGGTGTCTTTTTTGTTGGTAGGTGTCTTTTTGCAAGGTCGGTCGCCCCTTACCGACTCTCTTAACCATACATTTTCATGTCAATCCCTGTGTGTTTTGATTGTGGACCTGTGCTATGCATCAGGTGAACAGTGAAAATCACACTTTCCCATTTTTTCATCCTGGCATTTTTGGCCTTTAGCATGTAATGCCTCCTTGAATCAGTGTTTGAACACCTTTGAATCACAGAATCCGTAAGTGTGTCACCCACAAGCACTCAGGTACACTTTCATGATATCAGGCCGGGTACATCGTGCCACTTCGGGGCAACAGGGTCTAAGCCCACATGTATTCCATCACTGCAACCATGAAGCCCCTATTAATGCTCATGAGTGACTCCTCGTATATCCCATGACCCCAGGGTCAAGACAGTGACACCAATATTAGGCCTCTAAATTGAGGCATGCTATTACACTTTATGATGCCTCCTTGGGTCAATGCCTGAACACCTATGGATCACAGGATATGTAAGTGTGCCACTCCCAAGCACCCAGGCACACCCCCATGGTCTCCAAACCATGAAGCCCCCCCAGATGCTCAGGAGAGACTCCTCGCACACCCCATGACCCCAGGGTCAAGACAGTGACACCAATATTGGGCCTTTCTCCCTCAGTCTAATTGACTATATACGTCATTCAATGGTTCCAATTATTTAGGCTTAAGCCAGGGTGACAATTTTCTTAATAATGGGAGGGGTTAGGGTGTGTATTTAAGTTGGGATGGGGCCATGTTTACCAACTGGTACTTGATTAAATTTATAAATCTTGGTTAAATTTAGGCACTAATGGGCTTGGTTAGGCTATGGGTTAAGGGATGGGTAGTGGTTATGTCAGTATAAAGTGCTGGTTAGGCTTAGGCACTCTGTCTGACATGTAGACAGTGCTCGGAGGGACTTAGGTTTAGGTATGGTCTTCTAAGTCCTCCATTAAGTTGAGACACTGTTTATGACTCTCCAGCAGTGCTAGGAGGAACTTAGGCTTAGGTATGGTGCCTAGAGTCCTCCTTTAAGTTCAGGCACTGTCTTATGACACCCAAACAGTGTTGGGAGGGACTTAGGTTCAGGTATGGTACCCCAAGTTCTCCCTTAATCTTAGACACTGTTATGTCTCTCTTGTTTACATTCTATATTGGGATTAAAGTAAATCAGGAGGACAGGGTGTTGAGTCAAGTATGGTTTAAGAGGGCAAAATAAACTTAGGTCTTAAAGAGGTTTAGGGTTCCATCTAGTGGTTAAGAAAAGCCTAACAGGGCTTTGGTGTATGAGTGGAGGCCAGGCAGGGCTTTTGATTCTGCATGTCAGTCATGTCCAATGTTATGTGTCTTAAAAATAGGCATCATTTTTTGAGGTCCTGATTATGGTCTTACAGTGGTGTCAAAACATGACCTTTGCCAGACATGACTGTATTATGCAGTTTGTTGGCATCCAAGGTCATGTTTTGACCTGTAATGAGGGTTTATTTAACGCTTGTCTATACGATTGTAGATACTAGCTACATTTCACTGCTGCCCAATCTCATCTTATTTCACCCCACAGAAGGAGTTAGAATTCAGCTTAAGCCTTGGGTATAGAGAGCAACGAGGCTGGTCAGTCGATGCAATGCTAGGATCTGGCGGGTTAGGTTTAGAGGGAGGGGTGTAGTCGAAGCTAAAGGCCTCGACCACGGTGTGGTCTGTTGCCAGACCACAATGCACTCTCAGCATGCATTGCACCGAGTGTCCCATCACCAGGGTCGCTCCTCCACTACGTTTATCCCTTCAAGTGGCTGCCTATATGAGCTTATGAGATGAACTAAAAGAATGGCTCCCCCGATTCCGTTCCCGATATGTCTGTATCATTACCCTCTTTGAGGCCTGTGAGTGAGAGGTAGAGAGACAGAATAAGAGCATTTGTTTGGGCCTTTTTTGTTTGTGGATGTATATCCTTTTGGTAAGTGCATATGTGTCTTATTGGATATGTCTCAGCCAATGCTCTAACATTCTATGAGCTGTACCATGTGTCCAGTGGACATGGTCCCCATGTGTCTTGAATTGCTGGCCTGGCAGCTGGGGTATGGCTCTGAGTCTCTCTCTTATTATATGGTTAAGGTATTCCAGTGTCTCTGCAGATTGGCATGGCAGATGCTGTGAATACGTTAACAGGGGCACCCATATTTTTGCCAGGGGGAAACGATTTTGTAGGGCTTGTACCGCTTCAATCACCTGTCTGTACAATTTGGATCTGTCTATCCAGGTATGGCAATTAGTCCCCATAGCAAGGATGACCTTTGTGACCTCTGTACAGACAGTTGTATGAGTCATGAGGGCTGGGATATGGCCAAAATGGGCACCTGGGTAGCTATCAATCTGTAGCTGGGGGCATCTAAACTTGTCTATGTTCCGCAAGTTAGAATCCCCTAGAATCAACCACTGTGTGTTGGTGGTTAGAGTCCAATCCCTATGCTTAGTGGGTGTGGAGGCATGTTGAATGGGCTTCTGACTATGAGTCTGGTCTGTGCGCCACCTGACCGAGCAGGTGTGTTTGACCTCTGACCTGCTTTGTAAGTGCGAGGCCGAGTGCCGTGGTCCTACTTGCAGTCTGTGGCTGGTCACAGAGCTGTCAACTTCAGACGAGGGCGTGTCAAGGTCAGGGACTACTGTTGCTTGATCCCTGACACTAAGTGCAGTTTTGATCTGTGCTGTTTGTGGGGGTCTGTTGGCCTCCTCACTACTTGCAGCCTTAATCTTTACTGTCTGTTGTGGGGACCTTTTGTTGGCCTCCTCACTAAATGCAGCCTGCTGTGGGAGTATGCCAGTCTCCTGCACAGCTGTGCTGTTGACCTTAGCCTCAATCATGGCTTCTGCTGTTTTGAGTGTGTATGGTCGCAGAGAGGCCAATGCCTTGGTTGCCCAATTTGTTGCTGTCTCAAAAGGCCCATGCCACTGTTCAATTGTCATTTGAGGCATGGTATTAATCTCTGCCTGCATCCCAGTCATGTAATGACTCCTCATGCTCCTAATTGTTGCTTGTTCCCAGGTTCTAGCATGCGTCTGCAGCTCTTGTTTTAATTCTGGGGTTGGATTGAAGGGTTTAATGGCCTCTATCATGTGTCTCGTTATCTTACTGATCCCTGGTGGAGGAGTGTCCTGGGTTGTATAGGCTAAATGGTGAGCTGCCTTAATAATTCTAAGCATGGCTTTTGCTCTATCCCCATGTTGTGGGTCTGACCACTCCTCCTTCTTATGATCCCCACTGACCTCTATGCTATCAGGTATATCATGCTGCTTAGGCACCTGATGCTGGTCTAAGTTGGGGAGATGACAGGGATCTGGCCGACTGTCTCTTTGCCAGTCCCGAGGGCCTGTATATTGACCCTCCTCTGCTTGACTATGTCTCAGAGTGTCATAGACTGGATCCACAATGTCTTGCTGTGGGGGCTGCCACGGGTAATATGTCTCATCACCCCAGTCTGGATTATCTGGTGGTGGCTCGTCTCTGACTATATCCCCTGTGTAGGGTGGTCTACACCATGTGCAAGTAACTGAATAACAGCCACTGCCATCACACGCAGCTACCAGTCTAGGTGCAGTGGGTGCCCTGCCTCTTCTAATCAGGTTTTGTTCTGAGTCTTGACCCGACAATGACTCGTCCCTGTGATATTCCAATGCATGGTAGGCCCTGTATTGCTGTCGCCAGGGCTCTACCGCCTGTCTATCGCTGGGAGGCCTCTGCAGTGAATGTGGGACTGGGCGGATGTTTGGGCTAGAGGAGCGTACTCTGGGCGGGCGTGTAGCTGCCCTAGACCCCAGGTGTTTGTCTTCTCTCCTGCTAGACATGCCGCCCAGTAAATTTGATGCTTTGTTAGTGACTGCCTTTTTTAATTCGATTTTTTTGTTGTTTTTTTATTTTTTGTTTTTTTCTCGGACAGTCTGACGTCTTTGATGCAGACGTTGGCTTCAATTGTTTTTCAATAGTCCTAAGACTGTGTTTCAATTGAGCAGATTTTTTTCAGAGAGAGCCTGCCTGCTAGCTACTCTATCACGAAATTCAACATGGCGTCTTCACCCAGTCCGCTTGTTTTTTATGGACGACACGGTGTGAGCTCATGTATGAACGCAGCCCTACTCTACTAGGTCTACCCCCGAAGGGTTCTGGGTCTGCTTTTTCGTGGCCGCAAGTCTTCTTAGTCCTGAGAAGGACTGATCTTCTTTAGCCCTTAGAAGGGCTGGTATTCTTCTTTAGCCCTGATAAGGGCTTTGTTGCTCTTTTTCTTGGCCTTGTCCGTGTGTCTTTCTTCCAACACGCGACAAGGAAATTAGGTCGTAGAAGTCGTCAACTTAACTAAGACACGACGCGTTTCGATCCCAGCGGATCTCTTCAGGTGTACCAAGTTGACTGTGGTAAAAAATTGTGGCTTAAATGGTCTTTCTATGAAGTTTCCAGGTGAAAAGAGCTTTTGTAACGATGCGGTCTTGTTGAATTTCCCAAGCACAATGAGCCTGTCGCAGAGCGCGCAGCTTCACTTGTGCGGGGGGGGCGTGGCTAGCCTCCACTCTAGCGAGAAAGTATTTTCCTCTAACACCGTTGCACAGCTTTTGCATATATCCTCGACCTCTTATAAAATTTTTCGATTAGAAATTAAATTACTTTGTAAAAAAGTAAATAAGACACAAAAAGAAATGGGTAAAATCCTCCATTCTTTCGCCAAGTTATGGCTGTTTCCAACTTGAGGGTGTCTTTTTTGTTGGTAGGTGTCTTTTTGCAAGGTCGGTCGCCCCTTACCGACTCTCTTAACCATACATTTTCATGTCAATCCCTGTGTGTTTTGATTGTGGACCTGTGCTATGCATCAGGTGAACAGTGAAAATCACACTTTCCCATTTTTTCATCCTGGCATTTTTGGCCTTTAGCATGTAATGCCTCCTTGAATCAGTGTTTGAACACCTTTGAATCACAGAATCCGTAAGTGTGTCACCCACAAGCACTCAGGTACACTTTCATGATATCAGGCCGGGTACATCGTGCCACTTCGGGGCAACAGGGTCTAAGCCCACATGTATTCCATCACTGCAACCATGAAGCCCCTATTAATGCTCATGAGTGACTCCTCGTATATCCCATGACCCCAGGGTCAAGACAGTGACACCAATATTAGGCCTCTAAATTGAGGCATGCTATTACACTTTATGATGCCTCCTTGGGTCAATGCCTGAACACCTATGGATCACAGGATATGTAAGTGTGCCACTCCCAAGCACCCAGGCACACCCCCATGGTCTCCAAACCATGAAGCCCCCCCAGATGCTCAGGAGAGACTCCTCGCACACCCCATGACCCCAGGGTCAAGACAGTGACACCAATATTGGGCCTTTCTCCCTCAGTCTAATTGACTATATACGTCATTCAATGGTTCCAATTATTTAGGCTTAAGCCAGGGTGACAATTTTCTTAATAATGGGAGGGGTTAGGGTGTGTATTTAAGTTGGGATGGGGCCATGTTTACCAACTGGTACTTGATTAAATTTATAAATCTTGGTTAAATTTAGGCACTAATGGGCTTGGTTAGGCTATGGGTTAAGGGATGGGTAGTGGTTATGTCAGTATAAAGTGCTGGTTAGGCTTAGGCACTCTGTCTGACATGTAGACAGTGCTCGGAGGGACTTAGGTTTAGGTATGGTCTTCTAAGTCCTCCATTAAGTTGAGACACTGTTTATGACTCTCCAGCAGTGCTAGGAGGAACTTAGGCTTAGGTATGGTGCCTAGAGTCCTCCTTTAAGTTCAGGCACTGTCTTATGACACCCAAACAGTGTTGGGAGGGACTTAGGTTCAGGTATGGTACCCCAAGTTCTCCCTTAATCTTAGACACTGTTATGTCTCTCTTGTTTACATTCTATATTGGGATTAAAGTAAATCAGGAGGACAGGGTGTTGAGTCAAGTATGGTTTAAGAGGGCAAAATAAACTTAGGTCTTAAAGAGGTTTAGGGTTCCATCTAGTGGTTAAGAAAAGCCTAACAGGGCTTTGGTGTATGAGTGGAGGCCAGGCAGGGCTTTTGATTCTGCATGTCAGTCATGTCCAATGTTATGTGTCTTAAAAATAGGCATCATTTTTTGAGGTCCTGATTATGGTCTTACAGTGGTGTCAAAACATGACCTTTGCCAGACATGACTGTATTATGCAGTTTGTTGGCATCCAAGGTCATGTTTTGACCTGTAATGAGGGTTTATTTAACGCTTGTCTATACGATTGTAGATACTAGCTACATTTCACTGCTGCCCAATCTCATCTTATTTCACCCCACAGAAGGAGTTAGAATTCAGCTTAAGCCTTGGGTATAGAGAGCAACGAGGCTGGTCAGTCGATGCAATGCTAGGATCTGGCGGGTTAGGTTTAGAGGGAGGGGTGTAGTCGAAGCTAAAGGCCTCGACCACGGTGTGGTCTGTTGCCAGACCACAATGCACTCTCAGCATGCATTGCACCGAGTGTCCCATCACCAGGGTCGCTCCTCCACTACGTTTATCCCTTCAAGTGGCTGCCTATATGAGCTTATGAGATGAACTAAAAGAATGGCTCCCCCGATTCCGTTCCCGATATGTCTGTATCATTACCCTCTTTGAGGCCTGTGAGTGAGAGGTAGAGAGACAGAATAAGAGCATTTGTTTGGGCCTTTTTTGTTTGTGGATGTATATC